>NC_068427.1:37293440-37585940 GCF_023373465.1 Oncorhynchus keta | reverse complement strand
GTCCTTCTCTTATCCACTAATCTATCTTTCTCTCACTGGCCTACGCTGTTTGAGGCACACAAGTCCTCCCTCACTATCTCCCAGTGGAGTTTACCCAAAGTCCTTTGTTTTTATTCAACAGCGTTAGACAGTCCTTCACATCTGAGGCTGGGCCCAGTCCACCTGAAGGCCAGACACAGACAAGGAAGATGAATCACCTTGTAGCCTTTTATATGACATTACTTTGCTTCACCTCTCCCCACTTTCCCTCCTTTTCTGGCTGTCAGCTGCGAAATCAAATGAGTCTCTAAGACAACTGAGTGGTATGACTGAGTGGCAGAGGGACTACTACTGCGAACCAGGGAGGCCTAAGACCATATTCATAGGTATTTGGTATTTTGATATTTTATTATTATCCCCATTAGCTGTTGCAAAAGCAGCAACTACTTTTCCTGGGGTCCACACAAAACATAATACAGAATTACAAAATACATAACATCAGTTGACAAGAACAGCTCAAGGACAGAACTACATACATTTTTTTTAAAGGCACACATAGCCTACATATCAATACATACACACAAACTATCTAGGTCAAATAAGGGAGAGGCGTTGTGCCGTGAGGTGTTGCTTTATCTGTTTTTGAAACCAGGTTTGCTGTTTATTTGAACAATATAAGATGGAAGTTCCATGCAATAATGGCTCTATATAATACTGTACGATTTCTTGAATTTGTTCTGGATTTGGGGGACTGTGAAAAGACCCCTGGTGGCATGTCTGGTGTGGTAAGTGTGTGTGTCAGAGCTGTGTGTATGTTGACTATGCAAACAATTTAGGATTTTCAACACATTAATGTTTTTTTATAAAAACAAGAAGTGATGCAGTCAGTCTCTCCCCAACTCTTAGCCAAGAGAGACATGGCATGCATATTATTTATATCCACCTTCTGATTACAATTAAGAACAAAATCTCCCGCTCTGTTCTGGGCCAGAGTGCAGCTTAACTAGGTCTTTCCCTGCAGCACTGGACCACACGACTGGACAAGAATCAAGATAAGACAAAACTAGAGCCTGCAGAACTTGCTTTTTGGAGTGTGGTGTCAAAGAAACAGAGCATCTCTTTATTACGGCTCAACCTCTCCCCATCTTTTATTTTATTTATTTATCCGTTATTTTACCCGGTAAGTTGACTGAGAACACGTTCTCATCTTTACAACCATTGAATCAAAATGTTTTGACCATGACAGTTTACAATCTAAGGGAATGCCAAGTAATTTAGTCTCCTCAACTTGTTCAACAGCCACACTATTCATTACCAGATTCAGCTGAGGTCTAGAACTTAAGGAATGATTTGTACCAAATACAATGCTCTTAGTTTTAGAGATATTCAGGACCAGTTTATTACTGGCCACCGATTCCAAAACAGACTACAACTCTTTGTTAAGGGTTCCAGTGACTTCATTAGCTGTGGTTGCTGATGAGTATATGGTTGAATCATCAGCATACATGGACACACATGCTTTGTTTAATGCCAGTGGCAGGTCATTGGTAAAATTAGAAAAGAGTACAGGGCCTAGAGAGCTACCCTGCAGTACACCACACTTTACATGTTTGACATTCGAGAAGCTTCCATTAAAGAAAACTCTCTGAGTTATATTAGATACAGTCGATAGCTCTGAATCCACAATATGGCAGAGGTTGAAAAGCCATAGCACATACGTTTTTATGGTCAATAATATCAAATCTTCTTATTATCAATTTATTTCAACCAATCATCAGTCATTTGTGTCAGTGCAGCACATGTTGAGTGCCCTTCTCTATAAGCATGCTAATGTTCATTTGTTTACAGAGAAATAGCATGTATTTGGTCAAATACACCTTTCTCCAACAGTTTGCTAAGAGCTAGCAGTAAGCTTATAGGTCTGCTGTTAGAGCAAGTAAAGGCCGCTGTGTGTGTGCTGCGAGGTTGAGGCTACGAACCCATAGGCTTGGTTCTCTCATCCCTTCCAGACTTCTGGGAGGGAGAGTGGACAATGAGCCCATCATAGCAGATTTAAGCAATGTCCCCACCCGCTCTGTCAGCTTTCATGGCTGGGATCAGTTCTTTCCCCTTCTGGCGCACAGCTTCAAGATAGTCCTCAGTGAGGAAGATATACGTTCCTCTAACGTTCTTGACTCTTTCCAGAATAGCTACCTTGTACTTGAACCTCAGGAACACTATCGTTCTGGGCCTATCACCTGGGCCGTTGGTGGGTTTTCCGGTCCTGTGGGTGCGCTCCACTTCACTCTTCCTGTGGTCCATCTTCAATTTCTCAGAGATCATTTTCCTCACTTTGTCCTTAGACTCTCATGTGGAGATTCTGCAATTCTGTCCACAATCATGTTGTTCCGCATTGATTGTCCCTCGTCTGATTCATCTGTCATTGTTGTCATGGATTCACACACAGAACTGATGTCCTGTTGTAACAACTGCTTGTAGGTCTCTTTTAGTTTTTTTAAAGATCCTTCACGTGTGATAGAGAGACACCACTGTCCTCAACGGTACCCCCGCCGGCTTTGGTCTTTGTCATGTAGCTAGCAACGTAGGTTACGCTGTTCCAGACAAGGCAGGTCACAGGGAAAATTGAAAACAACAAACAGCAGGGATCTAGACAGCCACAAACCTGGGACAATCTGCTGTCCCAGCCCCAATGGCTAACCGCATCATGGGCTGTGTTCAAGAAAACTTTGCTAGCTTGATATGCAGCTAGCTAACAGCTAGGCTAGCTGCGAACCAAATAGCTCCTCAGACCAGTCCTTGGTCGGCAGGATCACTGGAAATAGACAAGCAGTCCCAGTAACTGATGCCAACTGAGTCGCAGGATTCAAACTAAGACGCTAGATAGCTACCAATAACTTTCCAATGCACTTTCAAACAACAAACTTTTCAAAAAAATGAAACCGATCTCTTCCTCATTCCGCGTTTAACAGGAACTGACGTGCTGAAACATCTGACCTGGAGCAGATGTTTCTGGAATAGATGTTAGGAGTGCTGATCTAGGATCAGGTCCCCCCCATCATTATAATGACATTCATTATGATCTAAAAGGCATATATTTCGAAATCCTGATTTAGCAGATGCTCTTAACCAGCAATAATTTCTGATGAAAAAACATGTGAAAAATCGGTAGTTGGGTGGTTTGATCCCTGAATGCTGATTGGCTGACAACCGTGGTATACCAGACTATATACCACAGGTATGACGAAACATTTATTTTTGCTGTTCTAATTACGTTTGTAAACAGTTTTTAACTTCTTGCGTCGAGCCATCCCGGATCCGGTATCGTGACTACAGCCTCAAGCTCATTACCATAACGCAACGTTAACTATTCATGAAAATCGCAAATGAAATGAAATTAATCTATTTGCTCTCAAGCTTAGCCTTTTGTTAACAACACTGTCATCTCAGATTTTCAAAATATGCTTCTCAACCATTGCAAAACAAGCATTTGTGTAACAGTATTGATTGCTAGCGTAGCATTTAGCGTTAGCATTCAGCAGGCAACATTTTCACAAAAACCAGAAAAGGATTCAAATAAAATAATTTACCTTTGAAGAACTTCAGATGTTTTCAATGAGGAGACTCTCAGTTAGATAGCAAATGTTCCGTTTTTACAAAAAATATTATTTGTGTTGACAAATCGGTCCGTTTTCTGCGTCACGTTTAGCTACGAAAAAACCTGTATCCAGGATTGTGTAAATCTATCCGCAAGCTCATTAGCATAACACAACGTTAACTATTCATGAAAATCGCAAATGAAATTAAATTAATCTATTTGCTCTCAAGCTTAGCCTTTTGTTAACAACACTGTCATCTCAGATTTTCAAAATATGCTTTTGAACCATAGCTAAACAAGCATTTGTGTAACAGTATTGATAGCTAGTGTAGCATTTATGCCTGGCTTTCAGCATGCAACATTTTCACAAAAAACAGAAAGGATTCAAATAAAATAATTTACCTTTGAAGAACTTCAGATGTTTTCAATGAGGAGACTCTCAGTGAGATAGCAAATGTTCCGTTTTTACAAAAAATATTATTTGTGTTGACAAATCGGTCCGTTTTCTTCATCATTCTTCATCACGTTTGGGTAAGAAAAAAAAAGAAAATTAAGTCATTAAAACGCGAATTTTTTCCAAATTAACTCCATAATATCGACAGAAACATGGCAAACCGATGTTTAGAATCAATCCTCAAGGTGTTTTTCACATATCTATCGACGATAAAATCCTTCGTGGCAGTTGACTTTCTCTTCTGAAGAAATGGAACGCGCATGGACCTACAGATTACGCAATAATTTCGACACAGGACACTGGGCGGGACACCAGGTAAATGTAGTCTCTTATGGTCAATCTTCCAATGATATGCCTACAAACACGTCACAATGCTGCAGACACCTTGGAGAAACGACACAAAGGGCAGGCTCATTCCTGGCGCATTGACAGCCATATAAGGAGACATTGGAACACAGCGCCTTCAGAATCTGGGGCATTTCCTGTATGAAACTTCATCTTGGTTTTGCCTGTAGCATTAGTTCTGGGGCACTCACAGATAATATCTTTGCAGTTTTGGAAACGTCAGAGTTTTGTCTTTCCAAGGCTGTCAATTCCATGCATAGTCGAGCATCTTTTCATGACAAAATATTGCGCTTAAAACGGGCACGTCTTTTTATCCAATAATGACATAGCGCCCCCATAGGTTGAAGAGGTTAATAGCAAATAAGGCACCTCTGGGGTTTGTGATATATGGCCAATATACCACGGCTGTCATGGCCGTTGCTGGAAGAAGACCAAGGTGCACCGTGGTGTGCGTACATTTTCCTTTTTATTTCAAATTTTCGCCCAAAAAACAACAATCGAAAAAACAACCGTGAAGCTTACAGGGCATTAGTACCACAAACAAAGTTAACTACCCACAACGAAAGTAGGGAAAAAGGGCTACCTAAGTATGGTTCCCAATCAGAGACAACGATAGACAGCTGTCCCTGATTGAGAACCATACCCGGCCAAAACATAGAAACACAAAATCATAGAAAACAAAACATAGAATGCCCACCCCAAATCACACCCTGACTAAACCAGATAGAGACATAAAAAGGCTCTCTAAGGTCAGGGCGTGACAACGGCTAAGGGCTGTGTCTGTGATGCGTCGTGCCATATACCACACCCCCTCGTACCTTATTGCTTAAATATACAATTTTGGAAATAAACTCTTCATTTTGTCTCTGGCCTGTATAGCAGATCTCACTTAAAGTAAACTGTCGCTCATGGAGTGACAAGTGAGCCTCTTAGCACAGCAAGCGATGGAAGCTTTGTCTTAGGTCTGCTCTGCATATTCATTACAAGTTCTCTGACCGCACACTAGGCTTTCTCTATGAGATGTATACTGATTCCCCCTGTAGTAAGGTACTGTTAGCCACACTGCGTCCTCCTCTCCTCTCCACCCACTCTCTTTCCCAGGTGCTGGGTCTTGTTACAACCTCAGTTGTGGGTCGTAATTACTGATGCTCCCTCTCCATTCCAACTGCGGCTAGTTCCAGGCCAGCGGTGGAAGGAAGGCAGGTAGAACAGAACAGGGCTGAGCGGAGCGGTGCCTGGTACCCCCCTCCAGGTGGTCTCTGCTGGCCCAGCTATTGCAGTGTTCCCTCTCCGCACCACACCCTGCCTCCTCATCCCCCAGGCAGGCTTTTTGTTCTGGGCCTTGACTGCTGACTGCATGCCCCAAATCCTGAAGCCTGGAGGAGCTCCATGGGGGACGATTGGAAAACATGGAACATTCTGATGATATGCCTGGGCCGCAGCATATCAGACAAGTTTCTGTGTCATCCAGAGCTGTGGGCCTGATCCAGGTCTGTGGGCCTGATCCTGGTCTGTGGGCCTGATCCAGGTCTGTGGGAAACCTGGAGGAATGGATAGAGAAATGTTAACATTTGGTATTTGGAGCCCTTGTTGTTAGGAGATTTCAGTTTTTTTATCAAAGGGGAGAAAGGGAGTGAGACGGGTGGAAGAAATCATAATGGAGATGTAATAACAATGTAATGTAATAATAATACAGTACCTAACACAGGTGATTTGATCTGTGTCAAGGATACCTTGACTCTAAGTTACTGCGTAAACTTTTCACTGGGCTTTTGTTGAAACAACATCATGGATCAGCCTGCTTGATAATAGTGTTTGTTACCTGAGTAACCAGTCACTGCAGTCAGCATATAATAATCACACAGTGATGGCTATAGTCCACCTCCCCTCTGAGCCCACTACAAACTGTAGTCAAACCAGCCAGGCTACAGTCCACCTCCCCTCTGAGCCCACTACAAACTGTAGTCAAACCAGCCAGGCTACAGTCCACCTCCCCTCTGAGCCCACTACAAACTGTAGTCAAACCAGCCAGGCTACAGTCCACCTCCCCTCTGAGCCCACTACAAACTGTAATCAAACCAGCCAGGCTACAGTCCACCTCCCCTCTGAGCCCACTACAAACTGTAATCAAACCAGCCAGGCTACAGTCCACCTCCCCTCTGAGCCCACTACAAACTGTAATCAAACCAGCCAGGCTACAGTCCACCTCCCCTCTGAGCCCACTACAAACTGTAATCAAACCAGCCAGGCTACAGTCCACCTCCCCTCTGAGCCCACTACAAACTGTAATCAAACCAGCCAGGCTACAGTCCACCTCCCCTCTGAGCCCACTACAAACTGTAATCAAACCAGCCAGGCTATAGTCCACCTCCCTCTGAGCCCACTACAAACTGTAATCAAACCAGCCAGGCTACAGTCCACCTCCCCTCTGAGCCCACTACAAACTGTAATCAAACCAGCCAGGCTACAGTCCACCTCCCCTCTGAGCCCACTACAAACTGTAATCAAACCAGCCAGGCTACAGTCCACCTCCCCTCTGAGCCCACTACAAACTGTAATCAAACCAGCCAGGCTACAGTCCACCTCCCCTCTGAGCCCACTACAAACTGTAATCAAACCAGCCAGGCTACAGTACTGCAGGCTAGATGCTTACCAGACCCCCTCTCCTCTCCATCCACAGTGCTAGTGTTGTAATGTTTACTCCGCTAGCACAGTCCTGAAATCAGCAGCCTTAGGACTGTGTGTGTGTGTGTGTGTGTGTGTGTGTGTGTGTGTGTGTGTGTGTGTGTGTGTGTGTGTGTGTGTGTGTGTGTGTGTGTGTGTGTGTGTGTGTGTGTGTGTGTGTGTGTGGGTGGGTGGGTGGGTGGGTGATGGAGGAGGTGGGTTCACACACACAAACGGTGCTTGGGTAAATCCCCCCTCACAGCACACCATCATGCTGGGAACAGTGTGATAGCACTGTGAGATCACCGTGGAGACGTGTAAAACATCGCTCAGCCTCTGGGAAGCAGAGAGAGATGCTGTCTGATGTACGCTTCCCTTCATTACCTCAAGCAGAGATTGGCCTTTCACAGGAAACTTCTTTGTTTTGTTTTGTATTTAGTTTTTAAACCTGTTTTAAACCTAATTTAAGTGGCTGTGATGATGCAGATAGGAGACATTGGAATTCATTTAAAAAAATTATCTGGAGATAATTCGGGATTGGCAGGCTGGTGTTCGAGCTGTGTGTGTGTGTGCCCTTGCAGTCTCCAGTCTTCAGCAGCCCAGAAACACACAGTTGAGTGGAGGTGAAGAGACAGAAACACACAGTTGAGTGGAGGTGGAGAGACAGAAACACACAGTTGAGTGGAGGTGGAGAGACAGAAACACACAGTTGAGTGGAGGTGGAGAGACAGAAACACACAGTTGAGTGGAGGTGAAGAGACAGAAACACACAGTTGAGTGGAGGTGGAGAGACAGAAACACACAGTTGAGTGGAGGTGGAGAGACAGAAACACACAGTTGAGTGGAGGTGGAGAGACAGAAACACACAGTTGAGTGGAGGTGAAGAGACAGAAACACACAGTTGAGTGGAGGTGGAGAGACAGAAACACACAGTTGAGTGGAGGTGGAGAGACAGAAACACACAGTTGAGTGGAGGTGAAGAGACAGAAACACACAGTTGAGTGGAGGTGGAGAGACAGAAACACACAGTTGAGTGGAGGTGGAGAGACAGAAACACACAGTTGAGTGGAGGTGGAGAGACAGAAACACACAGTTGAGTGGAGGTGAAGAGACAGAAACACACAGTTGAGTGGAGGTGGAGAGACAGAAACACACAGTTGAGTGGAGGTGGAGAGACAGAAACACACAGTTGAGTGGAGGTGGAGAGACAGAAACACACAGTTGAGTGGAGGTGGAGAGACAGAAACACACAGTTGAGTGGAGGTGGAGAGACAGAAACACAAAGTTGAGTGGAGGTGGAGAGACAGAAACACACAGTTGAGTGGAGGTGAAGAGACAGAAACACACTGCAAGGGGGAGGATTTAGTTAGCCAGTCTGAACACGCCTCCCTCTGTATCCACAAGCTCGGACTTGTTGTCCACGCTCTCTCACTCACTCCTTCACTAGTGTGCGGTTACACAAGTGCCTGTGCAGTTTATAATGAGCTGCTGTATTTTACTGCCGGTGAGCTCAAGAGACAGAGAGAGAAAAGGAGAGAGAGACAGAAAGAGAGAGAGAGCGAGAAAGAGAAAAAAGGAGAGATTGAGTAAAGAGAGACAGAGATTGAGAGAGAGAGAGAGAGAGAGAGAGAGAGAGAGAGAGAGAGAGAGAGAGAGAGAGAGAGAGAGAGAGAGAGAGATAAAGAGAGATAAAGAGAGATAAAGAGAGATAAAGAGAGACAGGGATATAGAGAGAGAGAGCTTTGCTCCGTAGTCCTGTCATGGTGTGATCGTTGGTTTCAGTAGGGTTGTTAACCTGCTGTCAAGAGCTTTGATGAAAGGCCTGAGACACTCTTCTGGAAACAATGTTCCTCTGCCAACACAGGCAACTATCTGAGATATAGGACTTCGTTTTACAGGGACAGACCACTGGGAGGGAGAATAGCAGAACCCGGTAATGTATAATTTCCCTCGTCAAGGTGATACTATGGTTTCAGGATGTGAAAGCTGGTTCGTACGAGGCTAGCTAAGACGCTGGCTTTGTCCCAATTCAAATGCATTATATAGGGAATAGGGTGTCATTTGGGACGCAGACACTGTCTAGCTCTGTCAGGCTGACCTTTTAAAGCACTGGCTCTCCATGTTTTCATTGATTTATTGAGTGTGGCCCCTGGCCCTCCGCTGCTGTGGTCATCTCAACTCAGCTCATCACTTCATCCTGAGTTCCCAGACCAGACCTACTGTAGCCTCCTGGACCAGACCAGACATAGCCCCCTGTACCAGACCAGACCAGACCTAGCCTCCTGGACCAGACCAGACCAGACCTATCCTCCTGGACCAGACCCAGCCTCCTGGACCAGATCAGACCTAGCCTCCTGGACCAGACCAGACCAGTCCTATCCGCATGGACCAGACCCAGACATGGACCAGATCAGACCCAGCCTCCTGGACCAGACCCAGACCTGGACCAGACCAGACCCAGCCTCTTGGACCAGACCAGACCTAGCCTCCTGGACCAGACCAGACCAGTCCTATGCGCATGGACCAGACCCAGACCTGGACCAGATCAGACCCAGCCTCCTGGACGAGACCAGACCTAGCCTCCTGGACCAGACCAGACCAGACCAGACCTAGCCACCTGGACCAGACCAGTCCTAGCCACCTGGACCAGACCAGACCTAGCCTCCTGGACCAGACCAGACCAGACCTAGCCTCCTGGACCAGACCAGACCTAGCCTCCTGGACCAGACCAGACCCAGCCTCCTGGACAAGACCTAGCCAGACCAGACCTGCCAAAAATAAAATTAAACCAACTAGTGTTCAGTGAAATAACAACACAATGTCAAATACAGGTAGCCTAGTCAAATAATTCACATCCAATCACATTAACCGTTACTCTCTCGCAGGAATTCCACTAACGGTCCGTATTTAGCCAAACGTAGCTGCGGCACATGTTGGTATCTGTACTGATGGCAGAAAAAAACATGACAGGGAGACATAGTGGAGTGGTAACGCGCATGCAAGCAGTTGCTACTGACGCCACTTGGGTACACTGCAGCATCCACCGAGAGTCTTTTGCTGCCAAGGGAATGCCTGACAGCTTGAAAGACGTTTTGGACCCTGTAGGGGAAATTGTTAACTTTGTTAATGCAAGGCTCCTGAACTCTCGGGTATATTCTGCACTATGCAATGATATGGGCAGCGACCATGTAACGCTTTTACAATATACAGAAGAAGTGCGCTGGTTATCATTGAATTGAGTGACGGATGTCACGGAATTCTAGGAGTGGTGGGTGTAGAGTCAGGCGCAGGGAACAATACTTCCAATGGATGCGTTTATTTCGCTTGGACTCTCTCTCTCTCTCTCTCTCTCTCTCTCTCTCTCTCTCTCTCTCTCTCTCTCTCTCGCTCTCTCTCTCTCTCTTTCAATTCAATTTAATCTCTCTCTCTCTAAATTGTCCCCCTCTCGCTCTCTCTTGCAAAATTCAATGTAATCTCTCTCTCTCTCAATTCAATTTTCTCTCTCTCACAATTCAATTTTCTCTCTCTCTCTCTCTCTCTCTCTCTCTCTCTCTCTCTCTCTCTCTCTCTCTCTCTCTCTCTCTCTCTCTCTCTCTCTCTCTCTCTCTCTCTCTCTGTAAATATCTCCCTCTCTTTTTCTCTTTCTCCCTCCTTCCCTCTTTTCCAGCCACCCTCTCTCTCCCCCGCGCTTCTCCCCAGAACACTCTAACTGACCGCCAGGCAGGTCTTCAGGGGTGACTCTGGAAGAACTCTTAAACCCTGTGCCTAGTTGGCACAGCCCAGGCAGTCTAACTGCAGCTCTGCTCTGTCTCTGTACTCCTCTAATCTTAATGAAGTCCTTCACTAACTGCCACTCCTTCACTCCTCTAGCAGTTTGGGAGGCTGTGTGTGTACCGGTGCTGTTGGATGGTGCCCTGAGGAGCGCTGAGGAAGCTAAATGAAATGCATGTAGATTGATAATTCCCTGAGGAGCTCTGAGGAAGCTAAATGGAATGCATGTAGATTGATAATGCCCTGAGGAGCTCTGAGGAAGCTAAATGGAATGCATGTAGATTGATAATGCCCTGAGGAGCGCTGAGGAAGCTAAATGGAATGCATGTAGATTGATAATGCCCTGAGGAGCGCTGAGGAAGCTAAATGGAATGCATGTAGATTGATAATGCTCTGAGGAGCTCTGAGGAAGCTAAATGGAATGCATGTAGATTGATAATGCTCTGAGGAGTGCTGAGGAAGTTAAATGGAATACATGTAGATTGATAATGCCCTGAGGAGCTCTGAGGAAGCTAAATGGAATGCATGAAGATTGATAATGCTCTGAGTCAGTCGGACTGACTGAGAAGTGAACAGGTCAAACTAATTTGACTAACATATAGGCCCACCGGTAGTTTCCTCAGACTTTCATATCCATTAACTAGTAATTATGATTTCTTATCCATGAATACCACAAGTTACATTTGTCTACGAGTCTCAGACAGTTTTAAAGAACCTCCATGATGAGGTTAATAAAGGAAAACCCAACCTACAACGTATATGGTTATTCATTGTCCAGCTGTGTTAACTTCCAACCAGCAAAGAAGCATTTCTTTCACATCGCCTTAATGCCATATTACCCCCATTGAGTCTAGTGCATCCCTGCTGCACCATGTTACAGTGTGTTAGCATTGTTATCTGTGGTACCAGTGGCACCAGGCTCCCTACAGGGAACAGTCACACCAGGCTCCCGACAGGGAACCACCAGGCTCCCTACAGGGGACAGTCACACCAGGCTCCCGACAGGGAACCACCAGGCTCCCTACAGGGGACAGTCACACCAGGCTCCCGACAGGGAACCACCAGGCTCCCTACAGGGGACAGTCACACCAGGCTCCCGACAGGGAACCACCAGGCTCCCTACAGGGGACAGTCACACCAGGCTCCCTACAGGGGACAGTCACACCAGGCGCCCTACAGGGAACCACCAGGCTCCCTACAGGGGACAGTCACACCAGGCTCCCTACAGGGAACCACCAGGCTCCCTACAGGGGACAGTCACACCAGGCTCCCTACAGGGGACAGTCACAGCAGGCGCCCTACAGGGAACCACCAGGCTCCCTACAGGGGACAGTCACACCAGGCTCCCTACAGGGAACCACCAGGCTCCCTACAGGGGACAGTCACACCAGGCTCCCTACAGGAGACAGTCACACCAGGCTCCCTACAGGGAACCACCAGGCTCCGTACAGGGAACCACCAGGCTCCCTACAGGGGACAGTCACACCAGGCTCCCTACAGGGGACAGTCACACCAGGCTCCCTACAGGGAACCACCAGGCTCCTTACAGGGAACAGTCACACCAGGCTCCCTACAGGGGACAGTCACACCAGGCTCCCTACAGGGGACAGTCACACCAGGCTCCCTACAGGGGACAGTCACACCAGGCTCCATACAGGGGACAGTCACACCAGGCTCCCTACAGGGGACATTCACACCAGGCTCCCTACAGGGGACAGTCACACCAGGCTCCTTACAGGGAACCACCAGGCTCCCTACAGGGGACAGTCACACCAGGCTCCCTACAGGGGACAGTCACACCAGGCTCCCTACAGGGGACAGTCACACCAGGCTCCTTACAGGGAACCACCAGGCTCCCTACAGGGGACAGTCACACCAGGCTCCTTACAGGGAACCACCAGGCTCCCTACAGGGGACAGTCACACCAGGCTCCTTACAGGGAACCACCAGGCTCCCTACAGGGGACAGTCACACCAGGCTCCCTACAGGGAACCACCAGGCTCCCTACAGGGGACAGTCAGACCAGGCTCCCTACAGGGGACAATCACACCAGGCTCCCTACAGGGGACAGTCACACCAGGCTCCCTACAGGGGACAGTCACACCAGGCTCCCTACAGGGGACCACCAGGCTCTCTACAGGGGACCACCAGGCTCCTTACAGGGGACAGTCACACCAGGCTCCCTACATGGGACAGTCACACCAGGCCCCCTACAGGGGACAGTCACACCAGGCGCCCTACAGGGAACCACCAGGCTCCCTACAGGGGACAGTCAGACCAGGCTCCCTACAGGGGACAGTCACACCAGGCACCCTACAGGGGACCACCAGGCTCCCTACAGGGGACAGTCACACCAGGCTCCCTACAGGGAACCACCAGGCTCCCTACAGGGGACAGTCAGACCAGGCTCCCTACAGGGGACAGTCACACCAGGCTCCCTACAGGGGACAGTCACACCAGGCTCCCTACAGGGGACAGTCACACCAGGCTCCCTACAGGGGACCACCAGGCTCTCTACAGGGGACCACCAGGCTCCTTACAGGGGACAGTCACACCAGGCTCCCTACATGGGACAGTCACACCAGGCTCCTTACAGGGAACAGTCACACCAGGCTCCCTACAGGGGACAGTCACACCAGGCTCCCTACAGGGGACAGTCACACCAGGCTCCCTACAGGGGACAGTCACACCAGGCTCCCTACAGGGGACAGTCACACCAGGCTCCATACAGGGGACAGTCACACCAGGCTCCCTACAGGGGACAGTCACACCAGGCTCCCTACAGGGGACAGTCACACCAGGCTCCCTACAGGGGACAGTCACACCAGGCGCCCTACAGGGGACCACCAGGCTCCCTACAGGGGACAGTCACACCAGGCTCCCTACAGGGAACCACCAGGCTCCCTACAGGGGACAGTCAGACCAGGCTCCCTACAGGGGACAGTCACACCAGGCTCCTTACAGGGGACCACCAGGCTCTCTACAGGGGACCACCAGGCTCCTTACAGGGGACAGTCACACCAGGCTCCCTACAGGGGACAGTCACACCAGGCCCCCTACAGGGGACAGTCACACCAGGCTCCTTACAGGGGACAGTCACACCAGGCTCCCGACAGGGGACCACCAGGCTCTCTACAGGGGACCACCAGGCTCCTTACAGGGGACCACCAGGCTCCCTACAGTGGATCACCAGGCTCCCTACAGGGGACCACCAGGCTCCTTACAGGGGACCACCAGGCTCCCTACAGGGGACCACCAGGCTCCTTACAGGGGACCACCAGGCTCCCTACAGGGAACCACCAGGCTCTCTACAGGGGACCACCAGGCTCCTTACAGGGGACCACCAGGCTCCTTACAGGGGACCACCAGGCTCCCTACAGGGGACCACCAGGCTCTCTACAGGGGACCACCCGACTCCTTACAGGGGACAGTCACACCAGGCTCCTTACAGGGAACAGTCACACCAGGGTCCCTACAGAGGACAGTCACACCAGGCCCTACAGGGGACAGTCACACCAGGCCCTACAGGGGACAGTCACACCAGGCTCCCTACAGGGGACAGTCACAGCAGGTCCTACAGGGGACAGTCACACCAGGCCCTACAGGGGACAGTCACACCAGGTCCTACAGGGGACAGTCACACCAGGCCCTACAGGGGACAGTCACACCTGGCCCCACAGGGGACAGTCACACCAGGCCCCACAGGGGACAGTCACACCAGGCCCTACAGGGGACAGTCACACCAGGCCCTACAGGGGACAGTCACACCAGGCCCTACAGGGGACAGTCACACCAGGTCCTACAGGGGACAGTCACACCAGGCCCTACAGGGGACAGTCACACCAGGCCCCACAGGGGACAGTCACACCAGGCCCTACAGGGGACAGTCACACCAGGCCCTACAGGGGACAGTCACACCAGGCCCCACAGGGGACAGTCACACCAGGCTCCCTACAGGGGACAGTCACACCAGGTCCTACAGGGGACAGTCACACCAGGCTCCCGACAGGGGACAGTCACACCAGGCCCCACAGGGGACAGTCACACCAGGCTCCCTACAGGGGACAGTCACACCAGGTCCTACAGGGGACAGTCACACCAGGCCCCACAGGGGACAGTCACACCAGGCCCTACAGGGGACAGTCACACCAGGCCCTACAGGGGACAGTCACACCAGGCCCCACAGGGGACAGTCACACCAGGCTCCCTACAGGGGACAGTCACACCAGGTCCTACAGGGGACAGTCACACCAGGTCCTACAGGGGACAGTCACACCAGGCCCCACAGGGGACAGTCACACCAGGCCCTACAGGGGACAGTCACACCAGGCCCCACAGGGGACAGTCACACCAGGCTCCCTACAGGGGACAGTCACACCAGGTCCTACAGGGGACAGTCACACCAGGCCCCACAGGGGACAGTCACACCAGGCCCTACAGGGGACAGTCACACCAGGCCCCACAGGGGACAGTCACACCAGGCTCCCTACAGGGGACAGTCACACCAGGTCCTACAGGGGACAGTCACACCAGGCTCCCTACAGGGGACAGTCCCACCAGGCCCTACAGGGGACAGTCACACCAGGCCCCACAGGGGACAGTCACACCAGGCCCCACAGGGGACAGTCACACCAGGCTCCCTACAGGGGACAGTCACACCAGGTCCTACAGGGGACAGTCACACCAGGCTCCCTACAGGGGACAGTCACACCAGGTCCTACAGGGGACAGTCACACCAGGCTCCCTACAGGGGACAGTCACACCAGGCCCCACAGGGGACAGTCACACCAGGCTCCCTACAGGGGACAGTCACACCAGGTCCTACAGGGGACAGTCACACCAGGCTCCCTACAGGGGACAGTCACACCAGGCCCCACAGGGGACAGTCACACCAGGCTCCCTACAGGGGACAGTCACACCAGGTCCTACAGGGGACAGTCACACCAGGCTCCCTACAGGGGACAGTCACACCAGGTCCTACAGGGGACAGTCACACCAGGCCCTACAGGGGACAGTCACACCAGGCCCTACAGGGGACAGTCACACCAGGCTCCCTACAGGGGACAGTCACACCAGGTCCTACAGGGGACAGTCACACCAGGCTCCCTACAGGGGACAGTCACACCAGGCCCCACAGGGGACAGTCACACCAGGCTCCCTACAGGGGACAGTCACACCAGGTCCTACAGGGGACAGTCACACCAGGCTCCCTACAGGGGACAGTCACACCAGGCCCCACAGGGGACAGTCACACCAGGCTCCCTACAGGGGACAGTCACACCAGGTCCTACAGGGGACAGTCACACCAGGCTCCCTACAGGGGACAGTCACACCAGGTCCTACAGGGGACAGTCACACCAGGCCCTACAGGGGACAGTCACACCAGGCCCTACAGGGGAGAGTCACACCAGGTCCTACAGGGGACAGTCACACCAGGCCCTACAGGGGACAGTCACACCAGGTCCTACAGGGGACAGTCACACCAGGCCCTACAGGGGACAGTCACACCAGGCCCTACAGGGGAGAGTCACACCAGGTCCTACAGGGGACAGTCACACCAGGTCCTACAGGGGACAGTCACACCAGGTCCTACAGGGGACAGTCACACCAGGTCCTACAGGGGACAGTCACACCAGGCCCTACAGGGGACAGTCACACCAGGCCCTACAGGGGACAGTCACACCAGGCCCCACAGGGGACAGTCACACCAGGCCCTACAGGGGACAGTCACACCAGGCCCTACAGGGGACAGTCACACCAGGCCCTACAGGGGACAGTCATACCAGGCCCTACAGGGGACAGTCACACCAGGCCCTACAGGGGACAGTCACACCAGGTCCCACAGGGGACAGTCACACCAGGTCCTACAGGGGACAGTCACACCAGGTCCTACAGGGGACAGTCACACCAGGCCCTACAGGGGACAGTCACACCAGGTCCCACAGGGGACAGTCACACCAGGTCCCACAGGGGACAGTCACACCAGGTCCTACAGGGGACAGTCACACCAGGTCCTACAGGGGACAGTCACACCAGGTCCCACAGGGGACAGTCACACCAGGTCCTACAGGGGACAGTCACACCAGCGGTGGACTCGCACCAACCTGTCACTTCGAAAGCACTCAATGGTCTTGGAGTCTCTGCATTTGCACTTTATATTTATTGTGGTACAGCGTGATGTAAGCAGAATTCAAACAATTACAATGCAAAAAATCTACATGTGTGTATAATCTTAATTCAGTGAAGGTAGTCATGTCTCTCTCTGTGTGTGTGTTTGGTGGTGGAGAACATGTCCCCTCCTGTCCCACTGTGAACCAGAGATGGGAACAGGATGATACTCTTCTCAGCAATTAGCTAAAAAAATAAAAAAAATGTTAATCCCCCGTCGTTCACGCAATGTAATGGTCTAATACTTTATGATCAAGAAGTGGAGAGAGCGTGGGTGACACAGAGAAACAGAATGGTGCAGTTTGAGACCATGTGGCAGAAAGTGATGTGGGGGCTGGAGATAGGGGTGGGGGTTAGTGGGTCTGGACAGATGTGATGTTTGTATGATGTAGTCGTTTGTATGTGTATGTTTTGTATTGTTGATAAAATATCATAAAATAAGTAAAGAATGAGGTGAATCAGCAGACTTTTCTCCAGTTTTCCTACAAGTTAGTGTTTGGGCATTTTAGTCATTCTAGTAAAATATGTATTTGTTTACAGACATGTTGTGTTTGAATAAGTGTTTGTCTCAGTCTGTCTCTATGTGTGTCTGTGTGTGCGTGTGACAGTGGCTGAGTAGAACAGGTTCGACACAACTGAAGTTAAAACCCCAGTTAGCCTTTGTATTGATGAGGATTCTCTGCCCTCTTGATTTGGTGGAAGAAAGAGAGCAGTAGCCCATGTTGACACAGGAGAATGTGGCTGCTTGCTTTGTGCAGCCATAACATTCCCACCACTGTCTGTCTGTAGTGGTGCTGCCTACAACCAAATTCAGGATCTCCATAGCAAGTCCTCCAGACATCCCTATTTGAATTGGTCCACCTGTTTTTGTATTTGCTCCCTAATAGCGGTATTACAACTAATTCCTCAGAACTAGCAGAGAAGGAGGCACCAATCTACAGTTTATCTTTGATCGTCATGGCTCTAAACTCAAGCTACAGGCACTTTCTCAAAGTGTAAGTGCTTGCTTAGCGGCATACAACATAGCAGAGGAAGAGGATACACGTCTAGAGTCTAGGTTCTACACAGCAAAGCAGAGCTTTAGCCAACTGCCAGGGTTGTACAGGCAATGTTTTCTCTCGCTTTCTTTTCTTTTCAAGTGAGAAAAAAATATGCTGTTAATTGACCAAGCGGGAGGGACAAGATTTCTGAGCCTCACACAGAGGTTTCCGTAGAAACTTTGGAAGGCTATTTTGTTCCAATTTGCTCTGTGGTGTTAACTTAAGATCAGAAGCCTAAAGGACAAATGGTAACTGTACAGTATATTAGCCTGCAAGTTTGATTCATTCAGCTGGAAGGTATATACTGTATCTTTGGCTAATTTATGTTAATGAAGTCTATAAATTAAACTACAGTAAATTAGCCTTTAAATGTCAGCCTACAGTATTTGGTTTACTTGAAAATGTTTAACTGCAATGAACTTGTTTGAGATTTAGTTGGGGTTGGGGAGCCATCTTTTCTCTGTCCCTTTCTCCCTTCACCCACCCCACCCCATGAAACCTAAGAAACTCCAGTTGAAATGCCATTCCAGGTCCGCCCTCTCACCTCCATTGTAAAAGTTGTCGGTGTGTGTACGAGAGTGTGTGTGGCTCTTTGTGGCACTCCACACTACTTATGGGAAGAAGACGAACGACTGGTGTGAATTGAAAGACTCACCCCTCCCCCTTCTCTGTCTCTCCTCTCTCTCTCTCTCTCTCTCTCTCTCTCTCTCTCTCTCTCTCTCTCTCTCTCCATGAAAAAGGTTTCTAAAGGATAGAACAGCCCTCTCAGCCCATCCCTGTAGCCGCAGGACCATGTGCCAGTGATGACTAGCTGGTGAGTATTGTGCTTCGTTCTCTTCTGCTACACTTTGATCAAGTTTAAAACTTTATCATCCATTTCTGGGGTTAAAATGGGAACATGTCTTTGGGATAGCGCATGCACGTATCGATGGGACACATTGGGAGATAGTAGCTCAGTTTTGTACCGTCAAAACTGTGATTATATGTAGAAGCCAGACAACATAGTTTAAATCAGGCCCTTAAAATCGATAGATCAATATATCCCCAAGTAACTGGGAGAGAGTGAGCAGTGCATTATACACAACAACGATCTGTGTGTAAAGATACACTGAGACTCGACCACAACAAGCCATGGCTTCTCTTGGAGGAAAAGACAAAGAACAACTTGGAGATGCAAATGAGAGCAGCGAACAGCTGAAGGATATCCAGGAAAACATGTTTTCAATGCTCTTAATACTCACCAAAACAAACAAACTGTTACAATCTGTAGTTAAAAAAGTGTATTTGCTCAAACGGAAAGTAGAGCCTGTCAGATATGTATATACATGGTGGGCACGTGGATGATCAAGACAATAAAATTGGCCTTCTGGAAACAAAGGTGCAAACTTTAGAAGATTAGCTGGATCAGCTACAAAACAGATTGAGACAAAATAATATAAGAATATTGTCCCTACCAGAAGACGAGGAAAAAGGGGACCTTTCCAGCTACGTGATCAAACTGATATTGGAGGAGCTTGAAGTGGATGTATCACCAGACGATGTGGAGCGATGCCATTGGGTTGGCGTGAAGCAGAAGAACTCTACATATCCTCCTCGCATGGTAATATTTAATCTGTGGAACTCTCAGATCAAAGTCAACATTCTACAATGCCCTGGTAAAATGACCACGAGTTCTGGAGGGATTAGGAAACGATATCAAACCTTTATTATTCCTTGTTTTCATTACAATTAAGATTTAATGGTGGTTATTGGTGAGAATGGAGAGGGGCTCTATCCGGGGGATTGGGATTGTTTGCTGGGAGGGCATCACACACTTCTTTGAGGTGTGCGTCACCCGAAATAGACCCCATCCAGCCACTATATTTTTCTTAAATTTCTAAGGTAATACAAACCAACCATAGTACTTAAGTGGCAGTCTTTCTTCAACTGAAGTATTTTCTTCAAATGTATATATCGTATCCACAGTTTCTTTTAGGTACATTTTTTAGGTAAATTTGGAGAAGAATCGGAACTAAAATCGGAACTAAAAAGCAGACCTGGTGTTTTTAGATAAAATTCATGCTATATTAGATCAAATACAGACAGGAACCATTATTTAGCAGGTGACTCAAATTATAAATTCAATATTGATTGAGAGACGTAGTAATAAAAAAGTAAAATTTAGTCAAATGCCTTTGAGGCGTACATTAGGGGAATGATAATCCCCTACTCAGCTAAAGTTAAATCTGATATTGAAATAAAAATTACATCAAAATACATCACTATCATAGAAAAAGCCCATAAAAATCTTTACAAGGTAAAGAAGAAAACAACATTTCAGGAATACGATATTTTACTTCTGAAGAAAGCTGACAACTACAAGATAAACTCAAATAAAGCATACTACTTAATGGCAAATAAACCTGGTAAGTATCTCACAGCTCTCACAAAACAAATACATGCTAAACCAGTTGTAATTTTAAAAGATAAAGACACAAAAGCGGTAATTAGAAACAACAACGATATTAAGTATAATTTTAACAGCTTCTATGAAAAATGTATATAAATGAGAATTAAACAACAGTTGGACGGATCCTATAGCATTCTTAGACTTAACAACTCTGAAGCAATTATCAGAAGACAAAAAAATGAGTACTAAGTACAGAGACCCGCCCCCCAAGAAGAAATGTTAAGTACAGTTAAAACGTTCACACAGGCAAAAGCACCAAGAATGGACGACTTTCCCATAGAATTCTATTCAACATTTTGGGTCAAAGTAGTATTTACATAAATGATAACAGACATGTCACTCAATTGAGTACTTCCTAGTTCCTTGTATCAAACAGTTATTTCCATTATATTAAAAGCAGGAAAATCTGGAGAGTCCCCTGCTGATTATAGACCCATGAGTTGAATCAAATCATCTCAAATCAAATCCAATTTTATTTGTCACATGCACATGGTTAGCAGATGTTATTGCGAGTATAGCGAAATGCTTGTGCTTCTAGTTCGAACCATGCAGTAACATCTAACAAGTAATCTAACCTAACAATTTCACAATAACTACCTTATACACACAAGTGTAAAGGAATGAATAAGAATATGTACATAAAAATATAGGAATGAGCGATGGCCGAACGGCATAGGCAAGATGCAGTAGATGGTATAGAGTACAGTATATACATATGAGATGAGTAATGTAGGGTATGTAAACATTATATTAAGTGACATTGTTTAAAGTGGCCAGTGATACATTTGTTCCATCCATTTTTTCATTATTAAAGTTGCTAGAGATGAGTCAGTATGTTGGCAGCAGCCACTCAATGTTAGTGATGGCTGTTTAACAGTCTGATAGCCTTGAGATATAAGCTGTTTTTCAGTCTCTCGGTTCCTGCTTTGATGCACCTGTACTGACCTCGCCTTCTGGAGGCGAGGTCACAGGCAGTGGCTCAGGTGGTTGTTGTCCACAGGCAGTGGCTCAGGTGGTTGTTGTCCTTGATGATCTTTTTGGCCTTCCTGTGACATCGGGTGGTGTAGGTGTCCTGGAGGGCAGGTAGAGAGCCTTACAGTTGTGGGCGGAGCAGTTGCCGTACCAGGCGGTGATACAGCCCGACAGGATGCTCTCGATTGTGCATCTGTAAAAGTTTGTGAGTGCTTTTGGTGACTAGCCAAATTTCTTCAGCCTCCTGAGGTTGAAGAGGCGCTGCTGCGCCTTCTTCACCACGCTGTCTGTGTGGTTGGACCATTTCAGTTTGTCCGTGATGGGTACGCCGAGGAACTTAAAGCTTTCCACCTTATCCATTACTGTCCCGTCGATGTGGATAGGGGGGTGCTCCCTCTGCTGTTACCTACCCTCATCACCTGGGGGTGGCTGACACCACACTCCGAGGGCCCTCACTTCCTCCCTGTAGGCCGTCTCGTCGTTGTTGGTAATCAAGCCTACCACTGAAGTGTAGTCTGCAAACTTGATGATTGAGTTGGAGGTGTGCATGGCCACGCAGTCATGGGTGAACAAGGAGTATCGGAGAGGTCTGAGAACGCAACCTTGTGGGGCCCCAGAAATAATACAATATCTAATGAAATTGCTTTAGAAAGGTGCACAAGGGATGTCCCCTCTTCCTCCTCCTGTTTGCACTGGCTTGCAGAAAGAATTAGACAGAATCCAGACGTAACTGGTATCAGTATTAGTAAACATGAATATAAGATACATTTTTTTGTAGATGATCTCCTGATATACCTAAACAGTATTGAAAACTCAGTGCCCCCGTTGCAAAAAATATTTTCCGAATACAAAAAAAATCGCAGAATATAAAATGTATGTGAAAACCCCCCAAAATAATAGCAATAGAATTAAACTCTCCGCACATAACTTTCAATGTGTGTTTGTAGAAGTTTTCAGGTTGTGATTGATCTTGTTATTGGTCTTGTTATTAGATAGGACAGTGTTTAGTTTCCAACTACGTATCACAACCTGTCTGGATAGACTGTAAACTCTCCTTCCAGACTCATATCAAACATCTCCAATCCAAAATCAAATCTAGAGTCCGCTTTCTATTCCGCAACAAAGCCTCCTTCACTCACGCTGCCAAGCTTACCCTAGTAAAACTGACTATCCTACCGATCCTCGACTTCGGCGATGTCATCTACAAAATAGCTTCCAACACTCTACTCAACTGGATGCAGTTTATCACAGTGCCATCCGCCATCTGATCATTTATCACTCCAGTGTTAATCTGCAAAATTGTAATTATTCGCCTACCTCCTCATGCCTTTTGCACACAATGTATATAGACTCTCTTTTTTTATACTGTGTTATTGACTTGTTAATTGTTTACTCCATGTGTAACTCTGTGTTGTCTGTTCACACTGCTATGCTTTATCTTGGTCAGGTCGCAGTTGCAAATGAGAACTTGTTCTCAACTAGCCTACCTGGTTAAATAAAGGTGATATAAAAAATAAATAAAAAATGGTTGGACCAGTGGAGACCTAACGTAGGAAGCTCGAAGCCATCTATCACTCCATCTCTCTCCATCTATGTCTCTCTGTTTACCCCCCCACCCCCGTCCTCCTCATCTTCTTTATAGCCCATGTAGCAAAGAGAGGAGGGGTGGTGAGATGGAGAGAGGTGGGGTGGTGAGATGGAGAGAGGAGGGGTGGTGAGATGGAGAGAGGAGGGGTGGTGAGGGAGAGAGGAGGGGTGATGAGATGGAGAGAGGAGGGGTGGTGAGGGAGAGAGGAGGGGTGATGAGATGGAGAGAGGAGGGGTGGTGATGGAGAGATGGAGAGAGGAGGGGTGGTGGGGGAGAGATGGACAGAGGAGGGGTGGTGAGATGGAGAGAGGAGGGGTGGTGATGGAGAGATGGAGAGAGGAGGGGTGGTGAGATGGAGAGATGGAGAGAGGAGGGGTGGTGAGATGGAGAGATGGAGAGAGGAGGGGGTGGTGATGGAGAGATGGAGAGAGGAGGGGTGGTGAGATGGAGAGAGGAGGGGTGGTGATGGAGAGAGGAGGGGTGGTGATGGAGAGATGGAGAGAGGAGGGGTGGTGATGGAGAGATGGAGAGAGGAGGGGTGGTGAGATGGAGAGAGGAGGGGTGGTGAGATGGAGAGAGGAGGGGTGGTGATGGAGAGAGGAGGGGTGGTGATGGAGAGATGGAGAGAGGAGGGGTGGTGATGGAGAGATGGACAGAGGGGTGGTGAGATGGAGAGAGGAAGGGTGGTGACGGAGAGATGGAGAGAGGAGGGGTGGTGATGGAGAGATGGACAGAGGAGGGGTGGTGATGGAGAGATGGAGAGAGGAGGGGTGGTGAGATGGAGAGATGGAGAGAGGAGGGGTGGTGAGATGGAGAGATGGAGAGAGGAGGGGTGGTGATGGAGAGATGGACAGAGGAGGGGTGGTGAGATGGAGAGAGGAGGGGTGGTGATGGAGAGATGGAGAGAGGAGGGGTGGTGAGGGAGAGAGGAGGGCTGGGGATGGAGAGATGGACAGAGGAGGGGTGGTGATGGAGAGATGGAGAGAGGAGGGGTGGTGAGATGGAGAGATGGAGAGAGGAGGGGTGGTGAGATGGAGAGATGGAGAGAGGAGGGGTGGTGATGGAGAGATGGACAGAGGAGGGGTGGTGAGATGGAGAGAGGAGGGGTGGTGATGGAGAGATGGAGAGAGGAGGGGTGGTGAGGAGAGAGGAGGGCTGGGGATGGAGAGATGGAGAGAGGAGGGGTGGGGATGGAGAGATGGAGAGAGGAGGGTGATGAGGAGAGAGGAGGGCTGGGGATGGAGAGATGGAGAGAGGAGAGGTGGTGAGGGAGAGAGGAGGGGTGGGGATGGAGAGATGGAGAGAGGAGGGGTGATGAGGGGGAGAGAGGAGGGGTGGGGATGGAGAGATGGAGAGAGGAGGGGTGATGAGGAGAGAGGAGGGGTGGGGATGGAGAGATGGAGAGAGGAGGGGTGATGAGGGAGAGAGGAGGGGTGGGGATGGAGAGATGGAGAGAGGAGGGGTGGTGATGGAGAGATGGACAGAGGAGGGGTGGTTAGATGGAGAGAGGTGGGGTGGTGATGGAGAGATGGAGAGAGGAGGGGTGGTGAGGGAGAGAGGAGGGCTGGGGATGGAGAGATGGACAGAGGAGGGTGGTGATGGAGAGATGGAGAGAGGAGGGGTGGTGAGATGGAGAGATGGAGAGAGGAGGGGTGGTGAGATGGAGAGATGGAGAGAGGAGGGGTGGTGATGGAGAGATGGACAGAGGAGGGGTGGTGAGATGGAGAGAGGAGGGGTGGTGATGGAGAGATGGAGAGAGGAGGGTGGTGAGGGAGAGAGGAGGGCTGGGGATGGAGAGATGGAGAGAGGAGGGGTGGGGATGGAGAGATGGAGAGAGGAGGGGTGATGAGGGGAGAGAGGAGGGCTGGGGATGGAGAGATGGAGAGAGGAGGGGTGGAGGGAGAGAGGAGGGGTGGGGATGGAGAGATGGAGAGAGGAGGGGTGATGAGGGAGAGAGGAGGGGTGGGGATGGAGAGATGGAGAGAGGAGGGTGATGAGGGAGAGAGGAGGGGTGGGGATGGAGAGATGGAGAGAGGAGGGGTGATGAGGGAGAGAGGAGGGGTGGGGATGGAGAGATGGAGAGAGGAGGGGTGGTGATGGAGAGATGGACAGAGGAGGGGTGGTTAGATGGAGAGAGGTGGGGTGGTGATGGAGAGAGGAGGGTGGTGATGGAGAGATGGAGAGAGGAGGGGTGGTGGGGGAGAGATGGAGAGAGGAGGGGTGGTGGGGGAGAGATGGAGAGAGGAGGGGTGGTGAGGGGAGAGAGGTGGGGTGGTGAGATGGAGAGAGGAGGGGTGGTGATGGAGAGAGGAGGGGTGGTGGGGGAGAGATGGAGAGAGGAGGGGTGGTGAGGGGAGAGAGGTGGGGTGGTGATGGAGAGAGGTGGGGTGGTGAGATGGAGAGAGGAGGGGTGGTGATGGAGAGAGGAGGGGTGATGAGGAGAGAGGAGGGGTGATGAGATGGAGAGAGGAGGGGTGGTGATGGAGAGATGGAGAGAGGAGGGGTGGTGGGGGGAGAGATGGACAGAGGAGGGGTGGTGAGATGGAGAGAGGAGGGGTGGTGATGGAGAGATGGAGAGAGGAGGGGTGGTGAGATGGAGAGATGGAGAGAGGAGGGGTGGTGAGATGGAGAGATGGAGAGAGGAGGGGTGGTGATGGAGAGATGGAGAGAGGAGGGGTGGTGAGATGGAGAGAGGAGGGGTGGTGAGATGGAGAGAGGAGGGGTGGTGATGGAGAGAGGAGGGGTGGTGATGGAGAGAGGAGGGGTGGTGATGGAGAGATGGAGAGAGGAGGGGTGGTGATGGAGAGATGGAGAGAGGAGGGGTGGTGAGATGGAGAGAGGAGGGGTGGTGAGATGGAGAGAGGAGGGGTGGTGATGGAGAGATGGAGAGAGGAGGGGTGGTGATGGAGAGATGGACAGAGGGTGGTGAGATGGAGAGAGGAAGGGTGGTGACGGAGAGATGGAGAGAGGAGGGGTGGTGATGGAGAGATGGACAGAGGAGGGGTGGTGATGGAGAGATGGAGAGAGGAGGGTGGTGAGATGGAGAGATGGAGAGAGGAGGGGTGGTGAGATGGAGAGATGGAGAGAGGAGCTGTGGGGATGGAGAGATGGAGAGAGGAGGGTGATGAGGGAGAGAGGAGGGGGAGAGGAGGGGTGGGGATGGAGAGATGGAGAGAGGAGGGTGATGAGGGAGAGAGGAGGGGTGGGGATGGAGAGATGGAGAGAGGAGGGGTGGTGATGGAGAGATGGACAGAGGAGGTGGTTAGATGGAGAGAGGTGGGGTGGTGATGGAGAGAGGAGGGTGGTGATGGAGAGATGGAGAGAGGAGGGGTGGTGGGGAGAGATGGAGAGAGGAGGGTTGGTGGGGAGAGATGGAGAGAGGAGGGTGGTGAGGGAGAGAGGTGGGGTGGTGAGATGGGAGAGGAGGGGTGGTGATGGAGAGATGGAGAGAGGAGGGGTGGTGGGGAGAGATGAGAGAGGAGGGGTGGTGAGGAGAGAGGTGGGGTGGTGATGGAGAGAGGTGGGGTGGTGAGATGGAGAGAGGAGGGGTGGTGATGGAGAGAGGAGGGGTGATGAGGGGAGAGAGGAGGGGTGATGAGATGGAGAGAGGAGGGGTGGTGATGGAGAGATGGAGAGAGGAGGGGTGGTGGGGGGAGAGATGGACAGAGGAGGGGTGGTGAGATGAGAGAGGAGGGGTGGTGATGGAGAGATGGAGAGAGGAGGGGTGGTGAGATGGAGAGATGGAGAGGAGGGGTGGTGAGATGGAGAGATGGAGAGAGGAGGGGTGGTGATGGAGAGATGGAGAGAGGAGGGGTGGTGAGATGGAGAGAGGAGGGTGGTGAGATGGAGAGAGGAGGGGTGGTGATGGAGAGAGGAGGGGTGGTGATGGAGAGATGGAGAGAGGAGGGGTGGTGAGATGGAGAGAGGAGGGGTGGTGAGATGGAGAGAGGAGGGGTGGTGATGGAGAGAGGAGGGGTGGTGATGGAGAGATGGAGAGAGGAGGGGTGTTGATGGAGAGATGGACAGAGGGGTGGTGAGATGGAGAGAGGAGGGGTGGTGATGGAGAGATGGACAGAGGAGGGGTGGTGATGGAGAGATGGACAGAGGAGGGGTGGTGATGGAGAGATGGAGAGAGGAGGGGTGGTGAGATGGAGAGATGGAGAGAGGAGGGGTGGTGAGATGGAGAGATGGGAGAGGAGCTGTGGGGATGGAGAGATGGAGAGAGGAGGGGTGATGAGGAGAGAGGAGGGAGAGAGGAGGGGTGGGGATGGAGAGATGGAGAGAGGAGGGGTGATGAGGAGAGAGGAGGGGTGGGGATGGAGAGATGGAGAGAGGAGGGGTGGTGATGGAGAGATGGACAGAGGAGGGGTGGTTAGATGGAGAGAGGTGGGGTGGTGATGGAGAGAGGAGGGTGGTGATGGAGAGATGGAGAGAGGAGGGGTGGTGGGGAGAGATGGAGAGAGGAGGGGTGGTGGGGGAGAGATGGAGAGAGGAGGGGTGGTGAGGAGAGAGGTGGGGTGGTGAGATGGAGAGAGGAGGGGTGGTGATGGAGAGATGGAGAGAGGAGGGGTGGTGGGGGAGAGATGGAGAGAGGAGGGGTGGTGAGAGGAGAGAGGTGGGGTGGTGATGGAGAGAGGTGGGGTGGTGAGATGGAGAAGGAGGGGTGGTGATGGAGAGATGGACAGAGGAGGGGTGGTGATGGAGAGATGGAGAGAGGAGGGGTGGTGAGATGGAGAGATGGAGAGAGGAGGGTGGTGAGATGGAGAGATGGAGAGAGGAGCTGTGGGGATGGAGAGATGGAGAGAGGAGGGGTGATGAGGAGAGAGGAGGGGAGAGAGGAGGGGTGGGGATGGAGAGATGGAGAGAGGAGGGGTGATGAGGGAGAGAGGAGGGGTGGGGATGGAGAGATGGAGAGAGGAGGGGTGGTGATGGAGAGATGGACAGAGGAGGGGTGGTTAGATGGAGAGAGGTGGGGTGGTGATGGAGAGAGGAGGGTGGTGATGGAGAGATGGAGAGAGAAGGGGTGGTGGGGAGAGATGGAGAGAGGAGGGGGTGGTGGGGGAGAGATGGAGAGAGGAGGGGTGGTGAGGGGAGAGAGGTGGGGTGGTGAGATGGAGAGAGGAGGGGTGGTGATGGAGAGATGGAGAGAGGAGGGGTGGTGGGGGAGAGATGGAGAGAGGAGGGGTGGTGAGGGGAGAGAGGTGGGGTGGTGATGGAGAGAGGTGGGGTGGTGAGATGGAGAAGGAGGGGTGGTGATGGAGAGAGGAGGGGTGATGAGGGAGAGAGGAGGGGTGATGAGATGGAGAGAGGAGGGGTGGTGATGGAGAGATGGAGAGAGGAGGGGTGGTGATGGAGAGATGGACAGAGGGGTGGTGAGATGGAGAGAGGAAGGGTGGTGACGGAGAGATGGAGAGAGGAGGGGTGGTGATGGAGAGATGGACAGAGGAGGGGTGGTGATGGAGAGATGGAGAGAGGAGGGGTGGTGAGATGGAGAGTTGGAGAGAGGAGGGGTGGTGAGATGGAGAGATGGAGAGAGGAGGGTGGTGATGGAGAGATGGACAGAGGAGGGGTGGTGAGATGGAGAGAGGAGGGGTGGTGATGGAGAGATGGAGAGAGGAGGGGTGGTGAGGGAGAGAGGAGGGCTGGGGATGGAGAGATGGACAGAGGAGGGGTGGTGATGGAGAGATGGAGAGAGGAGGGGTGGTGAGATGGAGAGATGGAGAGAGGAGGGGTGGTGAGATGGAGAGATGGAGAGAGGAGGGGTGGTGATGGAGAGATGGACAGAGGAGGGGTGGTGAGATGGAGAGAGGAGGGGTGGTGATGGAGAGATGGAGAGAGGAGGGGTGGTGAGGGAGAGAGGAGGGCTGGGGATGGAGAGATGGAGAGAGGAGGGGTGGGGATGGAGAGATGGAGAGAGGAGGGGTGATGAGGGAGAGAGGAGGGGTGGGGATGGAGAGATGGAGAGAGGAGGGGTGATGAGGAGAGAGGAGGGGTGGGGATGGAGAGATGGAGAGAGGAGGGGTGATGAGGGGAGAGAGGAGGGGTGGGGATGGAGAGATGGAGAGAGGAGGGGTGGTGATGGAGAGATGGACAGAGGAGGGGTGGTTAGATGGAGAGAGGTGGGGTGGTGATGGAGAGAGGAGGGTGGTGATGGAGAGATGGAGAGAGGAGGGGTGGTGGGGGAGAGATGGAGAGAGAGGAGGGGTGGTGGGGGAGAGATGGAGAGAGGAGGGGTGGTGAGGGAGAGAGGTGGGGTGGTGAGATGGAGAGAGGAGGGGTGGTGATGGAGAGATGGAGAGAGGAGGGGTGGTGGGGAGAGATGGAGAGAGGAGGGTGGTGAGGGAGAGAGGTGGGGTGGTGATGGAGAGAGGTGGGGTGGTGAGATGGAGAGAGGAGGGGTGGTGATGGAGAGAGGAGGGTGATGAGGGAGAGAGGAGGGGTGATGAGATGGAGAGAGGAGGGGTGGTGATGGAGAGATGGAGAGAGGAGGGGTGGTGGGGGGAGAGATGGACAGAGGAGGGGTGGTGAGATGGAGAGAGGAGGGGTGGTGATGGAGAGATGGAGAGAGGAGGGGTGGTGAGATGGAGAGATGGAGAGAGGAGGGGTGGTGAGATGGAGAGATGGAGAGAGGAGGGGTGGTGATGGAGAGATGGAGAGAGGAGGGGTGGTGAGATGGAGAGAGGAGGGGTGGTGAGATGGAGAGAGGAGGGGTGGTGATGGAGAGAGGAGGGGTGGTGATGGAGAGATGGAGAGAGGAGGGGTGGTGATGGAGAGATGGAGAGAGGAGGGGTGGTGAGATGGAGAGAGGAGGGGTGGTGATGGAGAGAGGAGGGGTGGTGATGGAGAGATGGAGAGAGGAGGGGTGGTGATGGAGAGATGGACAGAGGGGTGGTGAGATGGAGAGAGGAAGGGTGGTGACGGAGAGATGGAGAGAGGAGGGGTGGTGATGGAGAGATGGACAGAGGAGGGGTGGTGATGGAGAGATGGAGAGAGGAGGGGTGGTGAGATGGAGAGATGGAGAGAGGAGGGGTGGTGAGATGGAGAGATGGAGAGAGGAGGGGTGGTGATGGAGAGATGGACAGAGGAGGGTGGTGAGATGGAGAGAGGAGGGGTGGTGATGGAGAGATGGAGAGAGGAGGGTGGTGAGGGAGAGAGGAGGGCTGGGGATGGAGAGATGGACAGAGGAGGGGTGGTGATGGAGAGATGGAGAGAGGAGGGGTGGTGGGGAGAGAGGAGGGCTGGGGATGGAGAGATGGACAGAGGAGGGGTGGTGATGGAGAGATGGAGAGAGGAGGGGTGGGGAGATGGAGAGATGGAGAGAGGAGGGGTGGTGAGATGGAGAGATGGAGAGAGGAGGGGTGGTGATGGAGAGATGGACAGAGGAGGGGTGGTGAGATGGAGAGAGGAGGGGTGGTGATGGAGAGATGGAGAGAGGAGGGGTGGTGAGGGAGAGAGAGGAGGGCTGGGGATGGAGAGATGGAGAGAGGAGGGGTGGGGATGGAGAGATGGAGAGAGGAGGGGTGATGAGGGAGAGAGGAGGGCTGGGGATGGAGAGATGGAGAGAGGAGGGGTGGTGAGGAGAGAGGAGGGGTGGGGATGGAGAGATGGAGAGAGGAGGGGTGATGAGGGGAGAGAGGAGGGGTGGGGATGGAGAGATGGAGAGAGGAGGGGTGATGAGGGAGAGAGGAGGGGGGGTGGGGATGGAGAGATGGAGAGAGGAGGGGTGATGAGGAGAGAGGAGGGGTGGGGATGGAGAGATGGAGAGAGGAGGGGTGGTGATGGAGAGATGGACAGAGGAGGGGTGGTTAGATGGAGAGAGGTGGGGTGGTGATGGAGAGAGGAGGGTGGTGATGGAGAGATGGAGAGAGGAGGGGTGGTGGGGGAGAGATGGAGAGAGGAGGGGTGGTGGGGGAGAGATGGAGAGAGGAGGGGTGGTGAGGAGAGAGGTGGGGTGGTGAGATGGAGAGAGGAGGGGTGGTGATGGAGAGATGGAGAGAGGAGGGGTGGTGGGGGAGAGATGGAGAGAGGAGGGGTGGTGAGGGAGAGAGGTGGGGTGGTGATGGAGAGAGGTGGGGTGGTGAGATGGAGAGAGGAGGGGTGGTGATGGAGAGAGGAGGGGTGATGAGGGAGAGAGGAGGGGTGATGAGATGGAGAGAGGAGGGGTGGTGATGGAGAGATGGAGAGAGGAGGGGTGGTGGGGGAGAGATGGACAGAGGAGGGGTGGTGAGATGGAGAGAGGAGGGGTGGTGATGGAGAGATGGAGAGAGGAGGGGTGGTGAGATGGAGGGGTGGTGAGATGGAGAGATGGAGAGAGGAGGGGTGGTGATGGAGAGATGGAGAGAGGAGGGGTGGTGAGATGGAGAGAGGAGGGGTGGTGAGAGGGAGAGAGGAGGGGTGGTGATGGAGAGAGGAGGGGTGGTGATGGAGAGAGGAGGGGTGGTGATGGAGAGATGGAGAGAGGAGGGGTGGTGATGGAGAGATGGAGAGAGGAGGGGTGGTGAGATGGAGAGAGGAGGGGTGGTGAGATGGAGAGAGGAGGGGTGGTGATGGAGAGAGGAGGGGTGGTGATGGAGAGATGGAGAGAGGAGGGGTGGTGATGGAGAGATGGACAGAGGGGTGGTGAGATGGAGAGAGGAAGGGTGGTGACGGAGAGATGGAGAGAGGAGGGGTGGTGATGGAGAGATGGACAGAGGAGGGGTGGTGATGGAGAGATGGAGAGAGGAGGGGTGGTGAGATGGAGAGATGGAGAGAGGAGGGGTGGTGAGATGGAGAGATGGAGAGAGGAGGGGTGGTGATGTAGAGATGGACAGAGGAGGGGTGGTGAGATGGAGAGAGGAGGGGTGGTGATGGAGAGATGGAGAGAGGAGGGGTGGTGAGGGAGAGAGGAGGGCTGGGGATGGAGAGATGGACAGAGGAGGGGTGGTGATGGAGAGATGGAGAGAGGAGGGGTGGTGAGGGAGAGGGGAGGGCTGGGGATGGAGAGATGGACAGAGGAGGGGTGGTGATGGAGAGATGGAGAGAGGAGGGGTGGTGAGAGGGAGAGAAGGAGAGAGGAGGGGTGGCGAGAGGGAGAGATGGAGAGAGGAGGGGTGGTGATGGAGAGATGGACAGAGGAGGGGTGGGGAGATGGAGAGAGGAGGGGTGGTGATGGAGAGATGGAGAGAGGAGGGGTGGTGAGGGAGAGAGGAGGGCTGGGGATGGAGAGATGGAGAGAGGAGGGGTGGGGATGGAGAGATGGAGAGAGGAGGGGTGATGAGGGAGAGAGGAGGGCTGGGGATGGAGAGATGGGAGAGGAGGGGTGGTGAGGGAGAGAGGAGGGGTGGGGATGGAGAGATGGAGAGAGGAGGGGTGATGAGGGAGAGAGGAGGGGTGGGGATGGAGAGATGGAGAGAGGAGGGGTGATGAGGGAGAGAGGAGGGGTGGGGATGGAGAGATGGAGAGAGGAGGGGTGATGAGGGAGAGAGGAGGGGTGGGGATGGAGAGATGGAGAGAGGAGGGGTGGTGATGGAGAGATGGACAGAGGAGGGGTGGTTAGATGGAGAGAGGTGGGGTGGTGATGGAGAGAGGAGGGTGGTGATGGAGAGATGGAGAGAGGAGGGGTGGTGGGGGAGAGATGGAGAGAGGAGGGGTGGTGGGGGAGAGATGGAGAGAGGAGGGGTGGTGAGGGAGAGAGGTGGGGTGGTGAGATGGAGAGAGGAGGGGTGGTGATGGAGAGATGGAGAGAGGAGGGGGGGTGGGGGAGAGATGGAGAGAGGAGGGGTGGTGAGGGAGAGAGGTGGGGTGGTGATGGAGAGAGGTGGGGTGGTGAGATGGAGAGAGGAGGGGTGGTGATGGAGAGAGGAGGGGTGATGAGGGAGAGAGGAGGGGTGATGAGGGAGAGAGGAGGGGTGGTGATGGAGAGAGGAGGGGTGGTGATGGAGAGAGGAGGGGTGGTGATGGAGAGAGGAGGGGTGATGAGGGAGAGAGGAGGGGTGGTGATGGAGAGAGGAGGGGTGGTGATGGAGAGAGGAGGGGTGGTGATGGAGAGAGGAGGGGTGATGAGGGAGAGAGGAGGGGTGGTGATGGAGAGAGGAGGGGTGGTGATGGAGAGAGGAGGGGTGGGATGGTGAGATGGAGAGAGGAGGGGTGGTGATGGAGAGAGGAGGGGTGGTGAGGGAGAGAGGAGGGGTGGTGAGGGAGAGAGGAGGGGTGGTGGGGGGAGAGAGGAGGGGTGGTGATGGAGAGAGGAGGGGTGGTGAGGGAGAGAGGAGGGGTGGTGGGGGGAGAGAGGAGGGGTGGTGATGGAGAGAGGAGGGGTGGTGATATGGAGAGAGGAGGGGTGGTGAGGAGAGAGGAGGGGTGGTGATGGAGAGAGGAGGGGTGGTGAGGGAAAGAGGAGGGGTGGTGAGGGAGAGAGGAGGGGTGGTGATGGAGAGAGGAGGGGTGGTGATGGAGAGAGGAGGGGTGGTGAGGGAGAGAGGAGGGGTGGTGATGGAGAGAGGAGGGGTGGTGAGATGGAGAGATGGAGAGAGGAGGGGTGGTGAGATGGAGAGATGGAGAGAGGAGGGGTGGTGATGTAGAGATGGACAGAGGAGGGGTGGTGAGATGGAGAGAGGAGGGGTGGTGATGGAGAGATGGAGAGAGGAGGGGTGGTGAGGGAGAGAGGAGGGCTGGGGATGGAGAGATGGACAGAGGAGGGGTGGTGATGGAGAGATGGAGAGAGGAGGGGTGGTGAGGGAGAGGGAGGGCTGGGGATGGAGAGATGGACAGAGGAGGGGTGGTGATGGAGAGATGGAGAGAGGAGGGGTGGTGAGATGGAGAGATGGAGAGAGGAGGGGTGGTGAGATGGAGAGATGGAGAGAGGAGGGGTGGTGAGATGGAGAGAGGAGGGGTGGTGATGGAGAGATGGAGAGAGGAGGGGTGGTGAGGGAGAGAGGAGGGCTGGGGATGGAGAGATGGAGAGAGGAGGGGTGGGGATGGAGAGATGGAGAGAGGAGGGGTGATGAGGGAGAGAGGAGGGCTGGGGATGGAGAGATGGAGAGAGGAGGGGTGGTGAGGGAGAGAGGAGGGGTGGGGATGGAGAGATGGAGAGAGGAGGGGTGATGAGGGAGAGAGGAGGGGTGGGGATGGAGAGATGGAGAGAGGAGGGGTGATGAGGGAGAGAGGAGGGGTGGGGATGGAGAGATGGAGAGAGGAGGGGTGATGAGGGAGAGAGGAGGGGTGGGGATGGAGAGATGGAGAGAGGAGGGGTGGTGATGGAGAGATGGACAGAGGAGGGGTGGTTAGATGGAGAGAGGTGGGGTGGTGATGGAGAGAGGAGGGTGGTGATGGAGAGATGGAGAGAGGAGGGGTAGTGGGGGAGAGATGGAGAGAGGAGGGGTGGTGGGGGGAGAGATGGAGAGAGGAGGTGGTGAGGGAGAGAGGTGGGGTGGTGAGATGGAGAGAGGAGGGGTGGTGATGGAGAGATGGAGAGTGGAGGGGTGGTGGGGGGAGAGATGGAGAGAGGAGGGGTGGTGAGGGGAGAGAGGTGGGGTGGTGATGGAGAGAGGTGGGGTGGTGAGATGGAGAGAGGAGGGGTGGTGATGGAGAGAGGAGGGGTGATGAGGGAGAGAGGAGGGGTGATGAGGGAGAGAGGAGGGGTGGTGATGGAGAGAGGAGGGGTGGTGATGGAGAGAGGAGGGGTGGTGATGGAGAGAGGAGGGGTGATGAGGGAGAGAGGAGGGGTGGTGATGGGAGAGAGGAGGGGTGGTGATGGAGAGAGGAGGGGTGGTGATGGAGAGAGGAGGGGTGATGAGGGAGAGAGGAGGGGTGGTGATGGAGAGAGGAGGGGTGGTGATGGAGAGAGGAGGGGTGGGATGGTGAGATGGAGAGAGGAGGGGTGGTGATGGAGAGAGGAGGGGTGGTGAGGGAGAGAGGAGGGGTGGTGGGGGAGAGAGGAGGGGTGGGGATGGAGAGAGGAGGGGTGGTGAGGGAGAGAGGAGGGGTGGTGGGGGAGAGAGGAGGGGTGGTGATGGAGAGAGGAGGGGTGGTGATATGGAGAGAGGAGGGGTGGTGAGGGAGAGAGGAGGGGTGGTGAGGGAGAGAGGAGGGGTGGTGAGGGAAAGAGGAGGGGTGGTGAGGGAGAGAGGAGGGGTGGTGATGGAGAGAGGAGGGGTGGTGATGGAGAGAGGAGGGGTGGTGAGGGAGAGAGGAGGGGTGGTGATGGAGAGAGGAGGGGTGGTGAGGGAGAGAGGAGGGGTGGTGAGGGAGAGAGGAGGGGTGGTGAGGGAGAGAGGAGGGGTGGTGATGGAGAGATGGAGGGAGGAGGGGTGGTGAGATGGAGAGAGGAGGGGTGGTGATGGAGAGATGGAGGGGTGGTGATGGAGAGATGGAGAGAGGAGGGGTGGTGATGGAGAGATGGAGAGAGGAGGGGTGGTGAGGGAGAGAGGAGGGGTGGTGAGATGGAGAGAGGAGGGGTGGTGATGGAGAGATGGAGAGAGGAGGGGTGGTGAGGGAGAGAGAAGGGGTGGTGAGATGGAGAGAGGAGGGGTGGTGATGGAGAGAGGAGGGGTGATGAGGGAGAGAGGAGGGGTGATGAGGGAGAGAGGAGGGGTGGTGATGGAGAGAGGAGGGGTGGTGATGGAGAGATGGAGAGAGGAGGGGTGGTGGGGGAGAGATGGAGAGGAGGGGTGGTGGGGGAGAGATGGAGAGAGGAGGGGTGGTGAGGAGAGAGGTGGGGTGGTGAGATGGAGAGAGGAGGGGTGGTGATGGAGAGATGGAGAGAGGAGGGGTGGTGGGGGGAGAGATGGAGAGAGGAGGGGTGGTGAGGGAGAGAGGTGGGGTGGTGAGATGGAGAGAGGTGGGGTGGGTGAGATGGAGAGAGGAGGGGTGGTGATGGAGAGAGGAGGGGTGATGAGGGAGAGAGGAGGGGTGATGAGGGAGAGAGGAGGGGTGGTGATGGAGAGAGGAGGGGTGGTGATGGAGAGAGGAGGGGTGATGAGGGAGAGAGGAGGGGTGGTGATGGAGAGAGGAGGGGTGGTGATGGAGAGAGGAGGGGTGGGATGGTGAGATGGAGAGAGGAGGGGTGGTGATGGAGAGAGGAGGGGTGGTGAGGGAGAGAGGAGGGGGGTGGTGGGGGGAGAGAGGAGGGGTGGTGATGGAGAGAGGAGGGGTGGTGAGGGAGAGAGGAGGGGTGGTGGGGGAGAGAGGAGGGGTGGTGATGGAGAGAGGAGGGGTGGTGATGGAGAGAGGAGGGGTGGTGATATGGAGAGAGGAGGGGTGGTGAGGGAGAGAGGAGGGGTGGTGAGATGGAGAGAGGAGGGGTGGTGATGGAGAGAGGAGGGGTGGTGATGGAGAGATGGAGAGAGGAGGGGTGGTGGGGAGAGATGGAGAGAGGAGGGGTGGTGGGGGAGAGATGGAGAGAGGAGGGGTGGTGATGGAGAGATGGAGAGAGGAGGGGTGGTGAGGGAGAGAGGAGGGGTAGTGAGATGGAGAGAGGAGGGGTGGTGATGGAGAGAGGAGGGGTGGTGATGGAGAGATGGAGAGAGGAGGGGTGGTGGGGGAGAGATGGAGAGAGGAGGGGTGGTGGGGAGAGATGGAGAGAGGAGGGGTGGAGATGGAGGGGTGGAGATGGAGAGAGGAGGGGTGGTGGGGGAGAGATGGAGAGAGGAGGGGTGGAGATGGGGAGTTGAGGGGTTGTGGGGGATAGATGGAGAGAGGAGGGGTGGAGATGGAGAGAGGAGGGGTGGTGAGATGGAGAGAGGAGGGGTGGTGAGATGGAGAGAGGAGGGGTGGTGAGATGGAGAGAGGAGGGGTGGTGGGGGAGAGATGGAGAGAGGAGGGGTGGAGATGGAGAGAGGAGGGGTGGAGATGGAGAGTGGAGGGGTGTTGATGGAGTGATAGAGAAAGGATGCTTAAACCTTTCATTCTATCCAGCCTGTTAATGGTGAAGTCCTAGCTCCTCTCTATATAATATATGCCATTTAGCAGACACTTTTATCCAAAGTGACTGACTCTCTCTCCCTCCTCTCCCTCTCTTCTCTCTTCCTCCCCACAAAGACTGTTTGGCGGAAGGAGAGAGTCCAATAGGGACTTTGTCTAATTGGCTCTACGTGGGCTAGTCAAAGAACCAAAGCTCAGAGGTGAAGTGTTTTAAAAATACAGCAAGTGATATATCCTTTCTTCTCTGCTCCTCTCCAAGAATGGTGAAGTTTATGTAATACATTTTTGTAATAGAGAAGTGTACTTTCAGCTGTAACTTTATCAAAGGCTTTTATACAGCGATAGTTGCCTCTGTAGGGCCAGTACCAGAGGGGGTGCTTCCTTTGAGTGTAAGAATGCCAGACCGGGCAGTAAAGATTGAGTTCATTGAGCCCCTAAAGTTTCAGACAATTCTCCAACTACCTGACCCAGTTATCATGATGAGACGCATGGGCCAACACAGTAGAAAGTCTACCCTATTGAAGGGCCTAGTTGGCTGGCACTGGCTTCTATTCCCCTCCAGTGCGCTGACTCGCCAAGCTTGATTCGATTTGTGCCCCAAAAGTTTCCCCAAACCGTATCAGTGGACCAGAAAGGCCCTGTCCCATTTGGCCCTTGTGTGAAGAAGCTCCTTTCTGTTTGTTGTTTGTATTATCCTCCTTTCTCCTGGATGTATCTGGACTATCTGGAGCCTGAGGAGTGGAGGCCGTGTTTATGTGTTGTCCTTCCTCTCCCTGCTGTTATTTGCTGATATTTGTTTCAGGAAGAGCAGGAAGAAAACAAGCAGCTTTTCAAGTATGAATGGAGGAATAGAGGATAGCGGGATGAAGGGAGGATGGAGGGAGAGAGAGGAGACCCAGTTTAAGGGCTCATCTCATCTGAAGTTTAGAGGTATGTCCAAAATGGCACCCTCTTCCCTTTATAGTGCACTACATTTGACCAGGACAAATAGGGCTCTGTTCAAAAGTAGTGCACTATATAGGGAATAGGATGCCATTTAAGACCCACTCCCGGCCTTAAAGGCTCTGTCTTTTGATGCCCCCCAAGGCAAATTACCACACTGCCTTTGTAGGTCCAGCCATGGTACATTAGTGTGCCTTAAAAACGTGGCCTAGTACTGCCCATTCAGGGGACAAAGGGAGGGTCTGCTGGCAGAACCTTGGCCCGTTACACAGAGGAGCCATTCACACGGGACGCAGGATCGCAGGGAGTCTTACCAACGATGAGCAAACCTACATCACCGGGAGGGAATCCACCGTGACATACTTTCATGGTAGAACTTGTGGTGGTGGTGAAGATGTCATGATGTCATCGGCTCTCCTCTACTTACACAGCCAGGAGATGTTTCCTCCATCTAGTTTCAAGTTGTATTAGTTGTGTGTACGGGATATGCATGGTATACATTGTCCAATGAAATGCTTACTTGCAGGTTCCTTCTCGACAATGCAAACACAATGAGAAATAATAAAAGATAAGAATACAAATATAAAGTAAATGGCTCAGTAGAATAAACATTTTAGCATAAGCAATTACACAAAGGCACAATTTATAGTACAATATTTACACGTGTATTGGGGAAATGTGTATTTGTCAGCCAGCAGCATACCACCCTGCATACCACCCTGCATACCACCCTGCATACCTGGCTGGCTTGCTTCTGAAGTTAAGCAGGGTTGGTCCTGATGGCTTGTAGATAGTAACTGTCTCTGAGCCTGTTGGTATCAGACTTCATGCTCCGATACCGTCTACCTGACGGTAAGGGAGAGAACAGTTTGTGGCAGGGGTGTGTGTGGTCCTTGATGATGCTGCCTGCCTTCCTCAGGCACTGCTTCGAGTAGATGTCCTGACTCCTGGGTGGATGGAAGCACGTTCCAAGTGATGTACTGGGCCGTCTTCACCACCCACTGGAAGGCCTTGTGGTCAAGGTTGGAGCAATTCCCGTACCAGTCCGTGATGCGACTGGTCAGGACACTCTCGATGCAGCAGTAGTATTTGGAGAGGACGCGTGGTGGCATTAGTAGGACAGGCTTTTGTCATCCTTGTGTTGTCATCAGATTTACTTTAGATGCAGCATAACTTTCTTCACAGTTGTCATCTTTTGCCTTGATGGCAGCTTTGCACACTCTTGGTATTCTCTCAACCAGATTCATGAGGTAGTCATCTGGAATGCATTTCAATTAACAGGTGTGCCTTGTTAAAAGTTCATTTGTGGAATTTCTTTCTTTCTTAATGCGTTTGAGTCAATCAGCTGTGTTGTGACAAGGTAGGGGTGGTATGCAGAAGGTAGCCCTATTTGGTAAAAGACCAAGTCCATATTATGGCAAGAACAGCTCGTATAAGCAAAGAGAAAAGTCAGTCCATCATTACTTTAAGACATGAAGGTCAGTCAATGAGGAAAATGTCAAGAACTTTGAACGTTTCTTCAACTTTGAACGTTTCTTCAAGTGCAGTCGCAAAAAGCATCAAGTGCTATGATGAAACTGGCTCTCATGAGGACCACCACAGGAAAGGAAGACCCAGAGTTACCTCTGCTGCAGAGGATATGTTTATTATAGTTACCGGCCTCAGAAATTGCAGTCCAAATAAATGCTTAACGGAGTTCAAGTAACAGACATTAACTGTTCAGAGGAGACTGTGTGAATCAGGTCTTCATGGTCGAATTGCTGCAAAGAAACCACCACTAAAGGACTCCAATAAGAAGAAGAGACTTGCTTGGGCCAAGAAATATGAGCAATGGACATTAGACTGGTGGAAATCCGTCCTTTGGTCTGATGAGTCAAAGGTTTTGGTTCCAACTGCCATGTCTTTGTGAGACGCAGAGTAGATGAACAGATTTTCTCTGTATGTGTGGTTCCCACCATGAAGCCTGGTGGAGAAGGTCTGATGGTGTGTGTGGGGGGAAGGTAGCCTAGTGGTTACAGCATTGGGCCAGTAACAAAAGGTACAAATATGTCGTTCTGCCCCTGAACGTGGCAGTTAACCCACTGTTCCTAGGCCGTCATTGAAAATAAGAATTTGTTCTTAACTGACTTGCCTAGTTAAATAAAGGTTTAAAAAATGAAAATAATTAATTATCAATGCCTCCAAAATGTTGATAGAAGACAACAATCAGTGATCATGAATAAATTATCTTTAAATGGTGGACTCGTGGAATGACTTTCTTGCACAAAAAAAAAAACAGCAAAGTGGGTCAATTTCGGCAACAACTAAGAGTGTTGAAGCGCAAGGCTAAACTTCGCTCTAAGAGTGTTGAAGCTCAAGGCTAAACTTCGCTCTAAGAGCGTTGAAGCTCAAGGCTAAACTTCGCTCTAAGAGTGTTGAAGCTCAAGGCTAAACTTCGCTCTAAGAGTGTTGAAGCGCAAGGCTAAACTTCGCTCTAAGAGCGTTGAAGCGCAAGGCTAAACTTCGCTCTAAGAGTGTTGAAGCGCAAGGCTAAACTTCGCTCTAAGAGCGTTGAAGCGCAAGGCTAAACTTCGCTCTAAGAGCGTTGAAGCGCAAGGCTAAACTTCGCTCTAAGAGCGTTGAAGCGCAAGGCTAAACTTCGCTCTAAGAGCGTTGAAGCGCAAGGCTAAACTTTGCTTTAAGAGCGTTGAAGTGCAAGGCTAAACTTCGCTCTAAGAGCGCTGTTTCGCAAGGCTAAACTTCGCTCTAAGAGCATTGAAGCGCAAGGCTAAACTTTGCTCTAAGAGCGTTGAAGTGACCTCCTGAGTGGCGCAGCAGTCTAGGGTATTGCATCGTGCTAGAGGCATCACTACAGATCCTGGTTCGATCCCAGCCGGCCGTGACCGGGAGACCCATGAGGTGGTGCACAATTGGCCCAGCGCTGTCCGGGCTAGGGGAGGGTTTGGCCAGCTGGGATGTCCTTGTCCCATCGCGCTCTAGCGACTCCTTGTGGCGGGCCGGGTGCATGCACGCTGACATGGTCGCCAGTTGTACAGTGTTTCCTCCGACACATTGGTGCGGCTGGCTACCGGGTTAAACAAGCAATGTGTCAAGAAGCAGGGCGGCTTGATGGGGTCATGTTTCAGAGGACGCACCTCTCCCAAGTCCGCACGGGAGTTGCAGCAATGGGACAAGACTGTAACTACCAATTGGTATCACGAAATTGGGGAGAAAAAGGAGCAAAAAGTTTAAAATGTATAAAAAATAAGAGCATCAAGCGAACCTTGCGCAGATACTGTGTGTGACTGTGTGATGGCGAAGTCTTGCATCTCGCACATCCCAATACCTGCGGTGCTGCTCGTGGCAACGTCATTCCACTGAGTCTACCTTCAAGATAGATGACTTGAGAGAGCCTGTATATAACTCAGGTGGCCATGAATATATGGATTTTTGATGCTGCTGTTGCCATAGCACTGTATGTGCCCATGTTGTGAAGTTTCGAAGAGTCTTGAAAAGCAAGATGGGCATTGGGGAGAGATGCAGAGATGGGAGGATCTGAGATGCCACCCTCCTCTCTTCTTCTCTTCTCCATGGTTACACAGAGATGTCTAATACTTTTCGGGAACTTCTGAAAGACTGCAGAAATGAGACTGTGTGCCGAAGCAGCTTTGTTCAGGTCCGAGGGTGATATCAAGTCACGGGGAATCCCATGTAATGGATGTAATGATTTAATCCATATTTGATCACAAATATCACATTGTAAGATGAATTAACTGTAGTGTATTTTCCCCACCATTCATATAATTAGGCATTAACCATACAGTAAGTATCTCCCAATATAATTTTGGATGCCTTTCCCCTCAGAAAAATCCCTCCCCTCAAATCCTGTAACGAGGGTTTTGAGAGTCAGGGAGCAAGTTCAGGGAGTGATTGTTTTAATAAATAAAAGATACAATGAACACGAAACAAAAACAACGCACCAACATGAAAACAGAGTCAATAACACCTGAAGACCCAAGGGGAGTGACTGATATAGGGAAGATAATCAAGGAGGTGATGGAGTCCAGGTGAGTGTCATGAGACGTAGGTGCGCGAGACGATGGTGACAGGTGTGTGGGCAGCCTGATGACCTAGAGTCCGGAGAGGGAGTATACGTGAGTACCCCTAGAAAAGTCACTCCCCTCAAATCAAACATGAAACGTGTGAAAAGTGTGATATGAAGCCATTGAATTAGTTCTGTAGGCCTTCATTCAGAAACACCCCCAGTCCTCTGTTCCTTTTCCTACAGTCTGACCTCCTCATCAGTAAAGGAAGTTCTCACCAAATTAATTACTCTGAAGTTTGGGCCTGGCTGACTGAGGACATTCCCTCTTATGTGTCCTGTAGCTCAGTTGGTAGAGCATGGCGCTTGTAACGCCAGGGTAGTGGGTTCGATTCCCGGGACCACCCATACGTAGAATGTATGCACACATGACTGTAAGTCGCTTTGGATAAAAGCGTCTGCTAAATGGCATATATTATTATTATGTCCAGACTCAGAGCTCCCTATTCTCTTTCTCTCTCTCTTACTCACTCACTCAGTTACTCACTGGCACACACACGCACACACACACACACACACACACACACACACACACACACACACACACACACACACACACACACACACACACAGAGATTGTGCCCAGTGGTCCATTGTGTCTCCCTGGGTTTATCTCAGTAGGCCCGGCAGATAGAACAGACCTTATTAGCTGAGCTCTCTCTCTGTGTTCATGTTGCCGTCAGAGAAAAACATTAAACGGACAAAGTACTGTATAAAACCTTGCCAATGGTTGAGAAAAGGAAAAGGTCAAAAGTAGTGCACTATATAGGGAATAGGGTGCCATTTTGGACTGAGACTGTAATTTCTATAAGCTAATTAAAATAAGCTATAAGCTAATTAAAATAATAGCTATGTTTTTCTAACCAAAATAACCTGTACTGAAGCTACAGTTTAACTATGGTGAGTAATTGAAACATCTGTTTATGACTAACAAAGAGAGAACAGATTAAAAAATAGAACCAATTTGGCTGCATTTTGTATTGAACAAAAATGTGTTTTTCAGCCAGTAGTCTTGAAGTTACAATTACAGTTACACAACAGGCTCCCTCGTCAGAAAGGTAGGGAAAGAGAGAGAGAAAGAAAGACAGTGAGAGGGCGCACTTTGAGGACTTTGAAATCCAACAGGACTTTGAAATCCGACAGTGGAAGTTGAGCTGTTGTACCACAGTGGCTGAGACAATGTAGACAGTGATCATTTCATCTGCACATTTCCTGGCACAAAGCCAGGGTCATGCATCAACATGTCTGTAATGGAAAATCTTGTTGTGAGACCACATAGCAATTAAAGTAGGAATCAGGATGCTTTTTTGTAATTATATCACAATGAATGTAATTATTGTTGTGTGCTTTGCGAACAGCAACAGTGTTGTTGTTGTCTAATGTATTTAATCAATTGTCTTTGTCGTGTTATTAGACCCCCCTCCCCTAGATCTTTCTACTTTAATGAACATTCTAAATAACGGAACCAGATGGAAACTAGTTCATTGTGTGTTTATAGACTGTTTATAGACTGTTTACTGAGTGCACAAATTGGTTGAAATGTACTAAAACATGCCCTATGTGTAGTTACCTAACATGCCCTACTGTGTAGTTACATTTACACATGCCAATTCATTGTTCCACTCTCTGTGTCATGCCTTGTAATTTCACTACTCTGCTGATTGGACCATATAAAAACAATCTATTTATCCGTTCACATGGTGTGTTATTGGATGTTTTCCGCTGATTAGCCTAATAGCAGCCTAATAAAAACATGTTTAGTACACAAATACACAAAGCAATGAAAAAACGTAAGTCTTGCCGGAGTGAATGTCAGATCCAGAATGCACTGCTTTCAGGCTATAGTGTTCTGTTTTTGCTCATTCCTCTCTCTCCAACATCAACAGAGGTTCTGACAGTCCCTAGTAGAAAGGTGATAATGGCTGTTGTTTTCAGATGTTAGTCATTTGTGCTTAACCTCAAACCACAGAGCAGAGTATGTCAGCCAACTACCACATTACTGGGTGTGTGTGTGTGTGTGTGTGTGTGTGTGTGTGTGTGTGTGTGTGTGTGTGTGTGTGTGTGTGTGTGTGTGTGTGTGTGTGTGTGTGTGTGTGTGTGCGTGTGCGTGTGTGTGTGTGTGTGTCGCAAAAAGAGGGGATGCTACAAATCTCATGCCCTGCCACCTCTGTATAAGTGGAAAGGGGACCAAGATCAGATAAAAGTGGCCTGAGGAACAATATTACCATCCTAATCCTATTAGTCTACATGAATATTATTGTGGCTAACTAGACATTGTTCTGTCATTCAATCTCTCAGCTGACACACTTCTGCAAGGGGCATCTGAATTAGGCCATTAGAAGAACACAATTCAAAGTTGATCGGAAAATTCAAAGACATTTTAAAATATGAAAATGAATCAGGGAACGTTCTCAAAGCCTGTTGCCTGAACATAGCCTTAATATTGAAATATTACCTCTCCTTATTCTCAGCACACATTGTATTGTTCTGCTCTAATCCTGTAGTAATCCTGATCAGAGGTGGTGTGTGTGTGTGTGTGTGTGTGTGTGTGTGTGTGTGTGTGTGTGTGTGTGTGTGTGTGTGTGTGTGTGTGTGTGTGTGTGTGTGTGTGTGTGTGTGTGTGTGTGTGTGAGGGGGGGGGTGTGGGTGTGTGTGTGTGTGCGTGAGGGGGGTGATGGTTGTGTGTGTGGGTGTGAGTGTGTGTGTGTGTGTGTGCGTGGGGGTGTGGGTGTGGGTGTGGCAGCAGCCTCCTCCTCAGAACACTCAGATAGAGGGAGTGGGCATCTAATAGAGAAGAAGGAAATGAAGCAATGTACTCTGAGCTAGAGGAACAGGAAGAGTCAAAGGGCCAACTCTCTGACACTAAGCATCCAATGAAAGTGGGATGGAGGAGGAGAAGAGAGGGGGAGAGGGATGGTGAAAAAGAGGACCTTGAGTGACAGGTGCAAGTTACTATTGGCCGAGTAGCCGTGGAGTAAACGGGAGTCAGAGTGGAGTTTGAAGGTGAGTGTGTGGGGGGGTGTGTTGATGTGTGTGTGGTTGGGTGTGTGTGGGTGTGTTGATGTGTGTGTGGTTGGGTGTGTGTGGGTGTGTTGATGTGTGTGTCCATGTGCTTGCACGCACACTCACTGAGCCTCCTATCACACTTTCAAACGTCGCAGCTCCCATAGGCTACTATGGCCTAGTCAAAGCTAGACAAATTGCATTAGAGACCAATTAATGTGAAAATAACCAAATTAATCAATGTCCCAGACTAGCACTAGCTGGCATTCAGACCTGTTGCAGGCAGCCTGTTTGTTCGAGTGCTGTATGTCTGAGGAGACTTGTTAAGAGGCTACATCTTCCCCAGACTAGAGTTTCACGGGTAATTGAGTTTTGAATACCGCAGAGACTCAACAGAGAGGTCCTTCCGTCTTGTCTTCCCTTGGTTAAGACTGGCCAGACAGACTACTTCTCAATGTCATCAACTTTCTTTATCCTCCTTTAGAACATCTCCTTATCTGGGTTTAATTGGAAACTCTGACGGCAATTATTTGATAGATTGTTATGCGACCGCCAACAACAAAATGTATGACTTTTCTGAAACTATCATTTTGGGACACAAAAGCTCTCCAGACAGCGCCTTTGGAAACGGTGGGCGGCGGGCTTGTTAGATTAAAGTTTTGTGTCTGTTCCCTGTGTCCCTGTCCCTGTGTGTGTGTGTGTGTGTGTGTGTGTGTGTGTGTGTGTGTGTGTGTGTGTGTGTGTGTGTGTGTGTGTGTGTGTGTGTGTGTGTGTGTGTGTGTGTGTGTGTGTGTGTGTGGAGTGTGTGTGTGTGTGTGAGTGTGTGTGTGGAGTGTGTGTGTGTTATCCCTGGGCAGCACAATAGTGCCGAGTGATTAATGCCTTTAGCCAAAATCCAATAAAGGGGATGTGGAGTGGGGACAATGTGGTACGGCATCTCTCTCTCTCTATCCCTTCATCCCTCCCTCCATCTCTATCCCTCCATCCCTCCCTCCATCTCTATCCCTTCATCCCTTCATCCCTCCCTCCATCTCTATCCCTTCATCCCTTCATCCCTCCCTCCATCTCTATCCCTCCATCCCTCCCTCCATCTCTATCCCTTCATCCCTTCATCCCTCCCTCCATCTCCATCCCTTCATCCCTCCCTCCATCTCTATCCCTTCATCCCTCCCTCCATCTCTATCCCTTCATCCCTCCCTCCATCTCTATCCCTTCATCCCTCCCTCCATCTCTATCCCTCCATCCCTCCCTCCATCTCTATCCCTTCATCCCTTCATCCCTCCCTCCATCTCTATCCCTCCATCCCTCCCTCCATCTCTATCCCTCCATCCCTCCCTCCATCTCTATCCCTCCATCCCTCCCTCCATCTCTATCCCTCCATCCCTCCCTCCATCTCTATCCCTTCATCCCTTCATCCCTCCCTCCATCTCTATCCCTCCATCCCTCCCTCCATCTCTATCCCTCCATCCCTCCCTCCATCTCTATCCCTCCATCCCTCCCTCCATCTCTATCCCTCCATCCCTCCCTCCATCTCTATCCCTTCATCCCTTCATCCCTCCCTCCATCTCTATCCCTCCATCCCTCCCTCCATCTCTATCCCTCCATCCCTCCCTCCATCTCTATCCCTTCATCCCTCCCTCCATCTCTATCCCTTCATCCCTTCATCCCTCCCTCCATCTCTATCCCTCCATCCCTCCCTCCATCTCTATCCCTTCATCCCTTCATCCCTCCCTCCATCTCTATCCCTTCATCCCTTCATCCCTCCCTCCATCTCTATCCCTTCATCCCTCCCTCCATCTCTATCCCTTCATCCCTCCCTCCATCTCTATCCCTTCATCCCTCCCTCCATCTCTATCCCTCCATCCCTCCCTCCATCTCTATCCCTCCATCCCTCCCTCCATCTCTATCCCTTCATCCCTTCATCCCTCCCTCCATCTCTATCCCTCCATCCCTCCCTCCATCTCTATCCCTTCATCCCTTCATCCCTCCCTCCATCTCTATCCCTCCATCCCTCCCTCCATCTCTATCCCTCCATCCCTCCCTCCATCTCTATCCCTTCATCCCTTCATCCCTCCCTCCATCTCTATCCCTCCATCCCTCCCTCCATCTCTATCCCTTCATCCCTTCATCCCTCCCTCCATCTCTATCCCTCCATCCCTCCCTCCATCTCTATCCCTTCATCCCTTCATCCCTCCCTCCATCTCTATCCCTCCATCCCTCCCTCCATCTCTATCCCTTCATCCCTCCCTCCATCTCCATCCCTTCATCCCTCCCTCCATCTCTATCCCTTCATCCCTCCCTCCATCTCTATCCCTCCATCCCTCCCTCCATCTCTATCCATCCATCCTCCGCCACCGGGTTCCAAATCAGCCAGCCGTTTGTTCTACCGTGATCAATGTGTTCTGACAAACAGAGAAGTCAAATTGTAATGCTTTATTGAAATGCCTCCTCCAACCTGCAATGACTGTGTGGTGGTGTGGTTGTGTGTGCGTGTATGCGTGTGTGTGTGTGTGTGTGTGTGTGTGTGTGTGTGTGTGTGTGTGTGTGTGTGTGTGTGTGTGTGTGTGTGTGTGTGTGTGTGTGTGTGTGTGTGTGTGTGTGTGTGTGTGTGTGTGTGTGTGTGTGTGTGTGTGAACATACATTTTAACACCTGCACTCAATTGACCTTTTAGAAAGAGAGGGTGAAAGAGGGTGCTAATGATTTTTTTCACGTTTCAGGAGACCTCTGGTGACTTGACTTTGCTTCCAGTTGAAAAAAGTGTTGTGTATTTTATTACACTAATTTACTTCTGGAAGACGTAGCTTTGTCCAATCCTGTTGGACACGACTGTATATCTGGCGCTCTGCCTTGTGTGAATGTCTTTGCGTAGGAGTGTTTGGGATTAGGAGGAGTATGTATGTGTGTGTTTGCCATTGCCTTGCAGTGCCAGTGGCAGGCGTGATGATTAGGACCAAATCTGAAGGGGGAATCTGAAATGCAGCCTCTTTATCTTGTTGTTCATTAAATTGTGATAAGTGTCATCCCCCACACAGACTCTGCACAGACACTACAGCACAGACACTACAGCACAGACACCACATCACAGACACTACTGCACAGACACTACAGCACAGACACTACAGCACAGACACCACATCACAGACACTACTGCACAGACACTACAGCACAGACACTACAGCACAGACACCACATCACAGACACTACTTCACAGACACTACAGCACAGACTCTACAGCACAGACACCACATCACAGACACTACAGCACAGACACCCACATCACAGACACTTCAGCACAGACACCACATCACAGACACTACAGCACAGACACCACATCACAGACACTACTGCACAGACACTACAGCACAGACACTACAGCACAGACACCACATCACAGACACTACTTCACAGACACTACAGCACAGACTCTACAGCACAGACACCACATCACAGACACTACAGCACAGACACCCACATCACAGACACTTCAGCACAGACACCACATCACAGACACTACTTCACAGACACTACAGCACAGACTCTACAGCACAGACACCACATCACAGACACTACAGCACAGACACCACATCACAGACACTTAAGCACAGACACCACATCACAGACACTACTGCACAGACACTACAGCACAGACACTACAGCACAGACACCACATCACAGACACTACAGCACAGACACCCACATCACAGACACTTCAGCACAGACACCACATCACAGACACTACTTCACAGACACTACAGCACAGACTCTACAGCACAGACACCACATCACAGACACTACAGCACAGACACCACATCACAGACACTTCAGCACAGACACCACATCACAGACACTACTGCACAGACACTACAGCACAGACACTACAGCACAGACACCACATCACAGACACTACAGCACAGACACCACATCACAGACACTTCAGCACAGACACCACATCACAGACACTACAGCATCTATTTTCACTAAGTAATGTCCCAGAAATCTGGTTTTGATTGATCCGTTTGATACATTAAAATAGTTCCATTGTGTATGGGTGGGCAAGCATATGTGCATAGCTCCACTAACGGTCAATGTTTTGATAAGAATCAGTCCTCAATCTGAGTGTTCAAAACTTAGTGGGTAGTGTACATTTTAGGACACCCTCATGCTTCGATAAGGGCTCAGTATGTGATGCACAATCAAATCATTGTACACTATCAATGATCCCCCCTCCCAATCATATCATGTCTACTCCTCAGCTCCATGTGGTGCCTGTTTAACCTGTGTCTGTGTCTGTGTATGTGTGTGTGTCTGTGTATGTGTGTGTGTGTGTGTGTGTGCCCTCCAGTGGACCTTCTCCCTATAATGGGATCTCTGCTTAGAGACTCAGAATTGAATTGATAATGAGGCTTTATGGAGGTGTGCTCTGGAAATATCAGAACTAAACTCACCAGGAACTCATATGAGGCTTTCTGATTCAGTCAATAGCTCATTTAGGGACCACGCTGTTACAGAGTTGTTACAGAAAGTCCATGAGCCTGGGGTGTCGGTCGGGCTCACTTGGGTGACAATGTCTCATAGTGATTTTCTTGAAGATCTACAGTTGAAGTCAGAAGTTTACATACACTTAGGTTGGAGTCATTAAAACTTGTTTCTCAACCATTGTACACATTTCTTGTTAACAAACTATAGTTTTGGCAAGTCGGTTAGGACATCTACTTTGTGCATGACACAAGTAATTTTTCCAACAATTGTTTACAGACAGATTATTACACTTCACTGTATCACAATTCCAGTGGGTCAGAAGTTTACATACACTAAGTTGAATGTGCCTTTCAACAGCTTGGCTTGGAGAATTCCAGAAAATGATGTCATGGCTTTAGAAGCTTCTGATACGCTAATTGATATAATTTGAGTCAATTGGAGGTGTACCTGTGGATGTATTTCAAGGCCTACCTTCAAACTCAGTGCCTCTTTGCTTGACATCATGGGAAAATCAAAAGAAATCAGCCAAGACCTCAGAAAAAATTGTAGACCTCCACAAGTATTGTTCATCCTTGAGAGCATTTTCCAAATGCCTGAAGGTACCACATTCATCTGTACAGACAATAGTATGCAAGTATAAACACCATGGGACCATGCAGCCGTCATACCGCTCAGGAAGGAGACGCATTCTGTCTCCTAGAGATTAATGTGTGTTGGTGCGAAAAGTGCAAATCAATCCCAGAACAACAGCAAAGGACCTTGTGAAGATGCTGGAGGAAACAGGTACAAAAGTATCTATATCCACAGTAAAACTGTCCTATATCGACATAACCTGAAAGGCCGCTCAGCAAGGAAGAAGCCACTGCTCCAAAACCGCAATAAAAAGCCAGACCACGGTTTGCAACTGCACATGGGGACAAAGATCGTACTTTTTGGAGAAATGTCCTCTGGTCTGATGAAACAAAAATAGAACTGTTTGGCCATAATGACCATTGTTATGTTTGGAGGGAAAAGGGGAGGCTTGCAAGCCGAAGAACACCATCCCAACCGTGAAACAAGGGGGTGGCAGCATCATGTTGTGGGGGTGCTTTGCTGCAGGAGGGACTGGTGCACTTCACAAAATAGATGGCTTCATGAGGCTGGAAAATTATGTGGCTATATTGAAGCAACATCTCAAGACATCAGTCAGGAAGTGAAAGCTTGGTCGCAAATGGGTCTTCCAAATGGACAATGACCCCAACATACTTCCAAAGTTGTGGCAAAATGGCTTAAGGACAACAAAGTCAAGGTATTGGAGTGGCCATCACAAATCCCTGACCTCAATCCTATAGAACATTTGTGGGCAGAACTGAAAAAGCATGTCGAAGCAAGGAGGCAAACCTGACTCAGTTCCACCAGCTCTGTCAGGAGGAATGGGCCAAAATTCACCCAACTTATTGTGGGAAGCTTGTGGAATGCTGCCCGAAATGCTTGACCCAAGTTAAACAATTTAAAGGCAATGCTACCAAATACTAATTGAGTGTATGTAAACTTCTGACCCATTGGGAATGTGATGAAATAAATAAAAGTTGAAATAAATAATTCTCTCTACTATTATTCTGACATTTCACATTCTTAAAATAAAGTGGTGATCCTACCAAACCTAAAACAGGGAATTTTTACTAGGATTAAATGTCAGGAATTGTGAAAAACTGAGTTTAAATGTATTTGGCTAAGGTGTATGTAAACTTCCGACTTCAACTGTATGTGCCCAGAGTTGGAAAATGTGTGATATCAGTGCAGCAATGGTAGCTTCGTCTGTGCTATTACTCTTTCTTTCATCCCTCCATCACATCCATTTTACCCATAGCGATTTTACCTTATAGAATAAAATAAAACCTGGTCTAACAGCCCATAGGGATTTTACCCTGTGACAAACAATGTCAGTATACATCAAGTTATTACTCACGTATACCCTTTAAATCATATATCACTGGAATGCTTAGATTGACAGAGGGAGAATCTAAGAGGGGGGAAGGAAATACCACATACTGTATATGCACAAGCAATTAAATCCTTGCCTGTGTCCAAAATGGTAACCTATTCCCTTTAGAGAGCACTGCTTTTGGCCAGGACCCCTAGAGTAGTGCACTACTTTTGGCCAGGACCCCTAGAGTAGTGCACTTATTTTGACCAGGGCCCATAGAGTACTTTTGACCAGGGCCCATAGAGTAGTGCACTTATTTTGACCAGGGCCCATAGAGTACCGGGCTACTTTTGGCCAGGACCCCTAGAGTAGTGCACTACTTTTGGCCATGACCCCTAGAGTAGTGCACTACTTTTGACCAGGGCCCATAGAGTAGTGCAATACTTTTGGCCAGGACCCCTAGAGTAGTGCACTACTTTTGACCAGGGCCCATAGAGTAGTGCAATACTTTTGGCCAGGACCCCTAGAGTAGTGCACTACTTTTGACCAGGGCCCATAGAGTACCGTGCTACTTTTGACCAGGAACCATAGAGTACCGTGCTACTTTTGACCAGGGCCCATAGAGTACCGTGCTACTTTTGACCAGGGCCCATAGAGTACCGTGCTACTTTTGACCAGGGCCCATAGAGTACCGTGCTACTTTTGACCAGGAACCATAGAGTACCGTGCTACTTTTGACCAGGGCCCATAGAGTACCGTGCTACTTTTGACCAGGGCCCATAGAGTACCGTGCTACTTTTGACCAGGAACCATAGAGTACCGTGCTACTTTTGACCAGGGCCCATAGAGTACCGTGCTACTTTTGACCAGGGCCCATAGAGTACCGTGCTACTTTTGACCAGGGCCCATAGAGTACCGTGCTACTTTTGACCAGGGCCCATAGAGTACCGTGCTACTTTTGACCAGGGCCCATAGAGTACCGTGCTACTTTTGACCAGGGCCCATAGAGTACCGTGCTACTTTTGACCAGGGCCCATAGAGTACCGTGCTACTTTTGACCAGGGCCCATAGAGTACCGTGCTACTTTTGACCAGGGCCCATAGAGTACCGTGCTACTTTTGACCAGGGCCCATAGAGTATTGTGCTACTTTTGGCCAGGACCCCTAGAGTAGTGCACTACTTTTGACCAGGACCCATAGAGTACCGTGCTACTTTTGACCAGGACCCATAGAGTACCGTGCTACTTTTGACCAGGGCCCATAGAGTACCGTGCTACTTTTGACCAGGGCCCATAGAGTACCGTGCTACTTTTGACCAGGGCCCATAGAGTACCGTGCTACTTTTGACCAGGGCCCATAGAGTACCGTGCTACTTTTGACCAGGGCCCATAGAGTATTGTGCTACTTTTGGCCAGGACCCCTAGAGTAGTGCACTACTTTTGACCAGGGCCCATAGAGTACCGTGCTACTTTTGACCAGGGCCCATAGAGTACCGTGCTACTTTTGACCAGGGCCCATAGAGTATTGTGCTACTTTTGGCCAGGACCCCTAGAGTAGTGCACTACTTTTGACCAGGACCCATAGAGTACCGTGCTACTTTTGACCAGGGCCCATAGAGTACCGTGCTACTTTTGACCAGGGCCCATAGAGTACCGTGCTACTTTTGACCAGGGCCCATAGAGTACCGTGCTACTTTTGACCAGGGCCCATAGAGTACCGTGCTACTTTTGACCAGGGCCCATAGGGTAGTGCACTACTTTTGACCAGGGCCCATAGTTGTCTGGTCTAAAGTAGTGCACTATAAAGGAAATAGGGTGCTATATTTTTTTCTACCGGCCACTTGTTTACTTTACCAGACAGTGCTCACGGTGTCCTTGCAGCTACTTAGGATTCTCTGAATAGAGGGATGGGGAAGTTACTTCAAATGCGTAACTAGCTTTTTCACAGGTGACTCGGAAGTTCAATCAGTATTTATAAGTAGAAAAACTGAATGGAAGGTTTTTCCTCCTCTCTGAACTGCCATACAAGCTCAGCCTCTGCAGAGTTAGGGGGATTCAGTAGTGTGTGCGTGGGGGGTCAATCTATGTGTGTGTGTGCATCTCCAAGTGGCCAAGGCAGGCTCTGTGATTGAATCCAGCCAGGCCTCTCCCAGGCAGCCCACCCCTGGTTTGACGGACAGTCTTTTCATTGCCCCCTGTCTGCCTGTGTGTGTGTGTGTGTGTGTGTGTGTGTGTGTGTGTGTGTGTGTGTGTGTGTGTGTGTGTGTGTGTGTGTGTGTGTGTGTGTGTGTGTGTGTGTTGTGTGTGTGTGTGTGTGTGTGTGTGTGTGTGTGTGTGTGTGTGTGTGTGTGTGTGTGTGTGTGTGTGTGTGTGTGTGTGTGTGTGTGTGTGCGTGTGTGTGTGTGTGTGTATACACTAGTGGCCAAGACAAGCTCTTTGACGGAGGGTGTTTCCATTGCCCCCCTGTCTGCCTCCCAGACCGCCTGCTGCTGATGGGATCAGGGCTGAGTCTCAGTACCATTAGTAACAGCCACAGCCTTCTGGACCCCTGGTCTACCGGGTCACTGGCCACAGCAGACACAGACGCTGTATTGCCTTCAATACATCTGATAATCAGGGCAGCTGTAAGGAAATGGTGTGTTGGTGGTGTGTCTGACTGTGTCTGACTGTGTCTGTTTGTGTGCAAGTGTGTGCCTGTGTGTGTGTGTGTGTGTGTGTGTGTGTGTGTGTGTGTGTGTGTGTGTGTACATCCATCCAGCTGTATCTGTATGCATCCATAAGTCTATTCGAGAGTGGAGCTTTGTTCATCATATCAAGAGTTCTGTTTTGATACATGCAGCTCTCCTTTTGAGGTCTGTTGTAATCAATTTGCTCATCAACTAAAGTGTCTGGCTGCCCTTGTGTGTGTGTTTTGTTTTGTGTCCGCTCCAGTTAATGAGAACAGCACTCCTTCTGTTGTCCTTGAGATAGCTGCTAATTAGACTGAGCTGAGCTGTCTCTGCGTCATTGGTTCGTAATGGCCGCTTTGCTCCCACAGAACGCCATACATCTGAGCAAAACTTTGTGATAATTCACTGTCATCTTGCTGAAATAGACATGTTGGTGCATGGTGGTGCATGGTGATGCATGGTGGTGCATGTCGGTGCATGTCGGTGCATGTCGGTGCATGGTGGTGCATGTCGGTGCACGTCGGTGCATGTCGGTGCATGGTGGTGCATGTCGGTGCATGTCGGTGCATGTCAGTGCATGGTGGTGCATGTCGGTGCATGTCGGTGCATGGTGGTGCATGTCAGTGCATGTCGGTGCATGTCGGTGCATGTCGGTGCATGTCAGTGCATGTCGGTGCATGGTGGTGCATGTCGGTGCATGTCGGTGCATGGTGGTGCATGGCGGTGCATGGCGGTGAATGTCGGTGAAGAGGGGGTTTGGAGAGGCTGTGGAGGTCAGCCATGTGCCTCTCTGACTTTTTTTGAATCGTCCAATACCAAGGCTCTAAGCAGCTTCAAACGTTTGTTTTTCTGAGTGTCTCAGCCCTCTTGATGATAGGAGGAAAGTGTTGACATCACACTCTCCTGTTATCAGTTGGCACACCACCCTGGCAAATCCGTTACCCATCATGGAGAGGATGGTGACATTTCAAAGCTTGTCCCTCATCGGTCCATCCGCTCCTTAACTTGTTTATACCCTCTCTCTGTCTCTCCCCAACATGAGAGAGCAAACAACAGAGATAGAGATAGAGTGAGTGAGAGGGGAAAGAGAGGGGAGAGAGGGGAAAGAGAGAGAGAAGGGAAAGAGTGAGAGAGGGGAAAGAGAGAGGAAAAGAGGGAGAGAGGGAAAGAGGGAGAGGGGAAAGAGAGATAGAGGGGAAAGAGGGAGAGAGGGAAAGAAAGAGAGGAATAGAGGGAGAGAGGGAAAGAGTGAGAGAGGGGAAAGAGAGAGAGGGAAAGAGGGAGACAGGGAAAGAGGGAGAGAGGGGAAAGAGAGAGCGGAAAGAGGGAGAGGGGAAAGAGAGAGAGGGGACAGAGAGATAGAGAGGGATAGAGGAAAGAGGGAGAGAGGGGAAAGAGAGAGGGGAAGAGAGAGAGGGGAAAGAGAGAAAGCAAGGGAGAGAGGGATCAAGCAAAATAGAGAGAGAAATATGGTGACCTCACTGACCGTGTTAATGACCTGGGATTTGTGGCATGGAAACTCCTCTATTGTGTTAGCTAATCAGAGGTCGTCACCACTGGTCACCCAGCCAATCAGAGGTCGTCACCACTGGTCACCCAGCCAATCAGAGGTCGTCACCACTGGTCACCCAGCCAATCAGAGTTTGTCCCCCCTGGTCAGTCATACTCTTTGTGTCGGTGGTCATCCAAGTCCCTCCCTCTCTGTCCCTTATAGCCACAACAGCTGAGACCTGCCCTCCTGAACCCTCTTGGTTCGTTGTCCACGTTAGATCACTATAGAAGAAACTGACCAGACCCTTTTCACACTATCATGTTGACCCAAATCAACCTGTGTTCAGATGTATAAGAAACAGACCACTTAGATATCTAGAATGAAAACTATATCAGAATGTGAATTTTTAAGTTGCCAAGGCAATGACAAATGCAAGAAGGAGCTCTAGTCTATTGCCTCCATATGCAGTGCGGCCCTTTATAGGCTCTGCAGTGCAGTTTTGAATATGGAAATGGTGTGTTGACTGAAATTGTAATAGGGTAATGTGGAACACATCAAAGGATTGGCTCAGTGGTTCTCAGTGGCTTAAGGCAAATACGGGTGAAGGAGTGGGTGTTTTTAATTCCAAGTTCCAACATGGTATTTTTCTAAACTTTTCATGAGACTAGAGTATCTAGCAGCGATATCAACTGTACTGCAGAACCTCTTGGACCATTGTTTCATTCTTTCACTTTGAAGGTTTAAAGCATCAGTTAAAACCACATTAAAAGCACCCAGATGGCACATAGTGGCAGATTTAAACATTTCATAAATCCCATCAACAACTGGGCTGTGAGTCAGAACACAAACTCACACCTTTTGGCTTGTTTCAACACTCAAGTTTCTCTGCAAACCTCCCGAACAAGTTGGGTCGCAGAAATCAATACGAGCCCCAGGGTTACAATTCTCACAGTGAAGGCTCATAGACTGTATACAATGAACAGGTGACAGGTAAACTACAGCTATGCACCCAAATGGCCCATGAGTCCTGGCCAAAAGTAGTGCACTGTATAAGAAGTAGGGTACCATTTGAGACACATCCTGTCTGAACGGTACAAGCTGTGACACTGTCTTCCAACTGATGTCATAATAAACCTTTTGAAGGCCAGACGCTGTGTGTTATTACAGATTAGACTGGGTAGTACAGGAGGAGGGCTGTCTGTGTGTGTGTGTGTGTGTGTGTGTGTGTGTGTGTGTGTGTGTGTGTGTGTGTGTGTGTGTGTGTGTGTGTGTGTGTGTGTGTGTGTGTGTGTGTGTGTGTGTGTGTGTAGCCAGTATGGGCATGATGGGGTCTGACAGGCCCGGAGATTGGAGGAGACCCTCTGCCAGTCAGCCTCCCAGCAGATTGCTTCTGACCAACCACACTCTAGAGGGGCTTTGTGTGTGTTTGTATGTGTGTTTGTGTGTCTTCCGAATATTGGAATGGTTCCAAGTTTAGGAAAAATAAATGGCTTTGAAATCTAATCTCAGGACTCCAAGTGATGTTCTATCCCAGGGATATTCAACTCTTACCCTACGAGATCCGGAGCCTGCTGGTTTTCTGTTCTACCTGATAATGTATTGCACCAGGTCTAAATCAGTCCCCGATTAGAGGGGAACAATGAAAACACGCAGTGGATCTGGCTAGTTGAGGGTTCTATCCTATTGTTAGAATACAAACGTCTACTGCATGGTTTCCAAACTCAGTCCAAATATAACTGAGCCTGTTGTTGTAACTGCCAATTATACTGTCATGCTGCAAAAACATATTATATGTGAAGTGTACTCTAGTATTATTTGGACTGGAATGCCTGTGGCGTGCGCGCGCACGCACACACACACACACACACACACACACACACACACACACACACACACACACACACACACAGTACTACTATCTGGAGTCTGATAATGCAGACTGTTCTCAAATCGTCACTACACTACAGGCCATATCAAATCACTATAGCCACTGGCAGGGCAGTGTGATTGGACGGCAGTGTGATTGGACGGCAGTGTGATTGGACGGCAGTGTGATTGGACAGTAGTGTGATTGGACGGCAGTGTGATTGGACGGCAGTGTGATTGGACGGTAGTGTGATTGGACGGCAGTGTGATTGGACGGCAGTGTGATTGGACGGCAGTGTGATTGGACGGCAGTGTGATTGGACGGCAGTGTGATTGGACGGCAGTGTGATTGGACAGTAGTGTGATTGGACGGCAGTGTGATTGGACGGCAGTGTGATTGGACGGCAGTGTGATTGGACGGCAGTGTGATTGGACGGCAGTGTGATTGGACGGCAGTGTGATTGGACGGCAGTGTGATTGGACGGCAGTGGGATTGGACGGCAGTGTGATTGGACGGCAGTGTGATTGGACGGCAGTGTGATTGGACGGCAGTGGGATTGGACGGCAGTGTGATTGGACGGCAGTGTGATTGGACGGCAGTGGGATTGGACGGCAGTGTGATTGGACGGCAGTGTGATTGGACGGCAGTGTGATTGGACGGCAGTGGGATTGGACGGCAGTGTGATTGGACGGCAGTGTGATTGGACGGCAGTGTGATTGGACGGCAGTGTGATTGGACGGCAGTGGGATTGGACGGCAGTGTGATTGGACGGCAGTGGGATTGGACGGCAGTGTGATTGGACGGCAGTGGGATTGGACGGCAGTGTGATTGGACATTTTGAACAGCTCAATAAGTGTCCGTCTCGCCTCAGGCCTTTGTGTAATAACAATCTGTCCTTTTTGGGCTTTTTGAACTGTGCTGCATACAATATGAATTAGTCAACATAATGGGGTGCAATCTGCATTCAGGACTTTTTTTTGTGGAGTCCGTGTGTTGAAGTCTGAGTGTTGTACTGAAAGACATTCTTGCTCTGGCTGTTCCAAATGTCACCCTATTCCCTTTATAGTGCACTACCTACAGTATGGACCCTGGACAAAAGTAGTGCCCTATAAAGGGTGCCATTTGGACCGCATCCAGTGCTACCAAATGATATTTGGTGTTTTATATAACTTGCACTTTAGGTTGTACCGGAGCGACAAGTCTAGGTCCAAAAAGCCTCTAAATGGCTTCTATCACCAAGCCATAAGACTCCTGAACATCTAGCCAAATGGCTACCCAGACTATTCACATTGCCCCCCTCCCTCTCCACACCACTGACACTCTCTGTTGTCATCTATGCATAGTCACTTTAATAACTCTACCTACATGTACATACTACCTCAACTAACCGGTGCCGCCACACATTGAATCTGTACCGGCATCCCCCTGTATATATTGTTATTTTTTACTGCTGCTCTTTAATTACTTGTCACTTTGATCTCTTATTCTTATCTGTATTTATTTAAACGGCACTGTTGGTTAGGAGCTCGTAAGTAAGCATTTCACTGTTGTAGTCTAATAGAATGTGATTTGATTTTAACAAAGGTTTCTGATCTGACAGTGACTCCAGGGCAAAACAGATCAAGAGGCGGCAGGCAGCCTGGCAGGTTAGAGTGTTGGGCCAGTATCTGAGAGGTTGCTGGATCAAATCCCCGAGCCGACAAGGTACAAATCTGCAGTTCTGTCCTTGAGCAAGGCAGTTAACCCCAAACAACAGCTGCTCCGCAGACATGGATGTTGATGAAGGCAGCCCTCCGCACCTCTCTGATTCAGATGGGTAGGGTTAAATGTGGAACACACATTTCAGTTGAATGCATTAACCTGTATAACTGACTGGACTTCCTCTTTTCCAAAAGGACATGGCTAGCCACTCAACCATTAAAGGATTAACAATTTGCTGCCACTGTAATCTGTCCCCTATTTAAATGTGTTTTTTATTTATTTTTTCACCTTGTTAGGGAACCACTACCACATATCGCTTAAATTGGTACAGCACTCTCACTAACATGTGCAACAAGTATAGCCTCTTACAAGACATGTTGCAAAATATGTTAATGAATGAGAAACAACAATACCATGCACAAATTATTGTTCAAAATCGTTTTGGCACTCCAAAAATGGGGACTGGTACTTTATTAAGAAGGAAGGAAACATTACCGGTAGTAGTTACTGTAGAATTGGTACAGCACTTACGGGTGAAACAAATATAGCCTCTTACAAGGCACACAGTTATAATTCTACAGTTTATACAGTATTATGCTGTTGATTAATACAGTAAGTTGATCAAATTCTGATCAAAAACTGATCAAATTCCAAAAACAGATTAACAGTGTACTTTAACAGTGTACTCAGTGTATTTTGATATTTTTGTACCCCAGCGAACAATACCGTACCCTTAGAGTGTGGAGCAGAACCCAAACACACATTCTGTAGCACAACACAAATATAAAGATACACACTTTTCACTCTGGACTGTCTCCACTTCAGAGAATGCAAAGTGAGGACAAACACAAAACCATATATTCTCTTATGTTGTCTGGCCCTTTGTGGTGGGATATATAATGGTCAAATCACTTTGTACCAGTTGATCTCTTTGTATAATTATACCTGCACCTGGAGGCACCAACTGCCTTTTATAGAACATATTTTTGGCACTCCAAAAATGTGGACTGGTACTTTATTGTTAGGATTATGGTTATGATATAGGGTGTGTTCGTAGATTCACTCTGGCTATCTACCCTGATTTCAGATCACTCTCGTCTGAGTGTGCCAGACTGCAGAATAACTGATGAATTTACGAACACTCAACACCTGCTGAATATGGCCGGTGTCAGTAAACATCTGCAAAAAAAGCGTAATTAAATGATTGCCAGCAGCACAGTTACAGTCACCAACGCTCTGGATAACATGAAAACAGCCTAATCAGCTCTGCTAGGGCAAGTAAAATGGTCAGAGTGAGGTATTCTCTCATTTGTGTCTGGAATTAGCTAGCAAGCTATCCAACATAAGCCAGTTAGCTTGGGTGCTTGACTTCCGACCGTGAGGTCAGAACTCTAGGATCAACCATACTCCTTGGCCAGAGCATCCAGTGTGGCTCTGAACACCCCGAGATCGAAACACTCTGAATTTACAAACGGACAATCTGACAACGCTCTGAATTTACAAACGGACAATCTGACAACACTCTGAATTTACAAACGGACAATCTGACAACGCTCTGAATTTACAAACGGACAATCTGACAACGCTCTGAATTTACAAACGGACAATCTGACAACGCTCTGAATTTACAAACAGACAATCTGACAACGCTCTGAATTTACAAACGGACAATCTGACAACGCTCTGAATTTACAAACGGACAATCTGACAACACTCTGAATTTACAAACGGACAATCTGACAACGCTCTGAATTTACAAACGGACAATCTGACAACGCTCTGAATTTACAAACGGACAATCTGACAACGCTCTGAATTTACAAACGGACAATCTGACAACGCTCTGAATTTACAAACGGACAATCTGACAACGCTCTGAATTTACAAACGGACAATCTGACAACGCTCTGAATTTACAAACGGACAATCTGACAACGCTCTGAATTTACAAACGGACAATCTGACAACGCTCTGAATTTACAAACGGACAATCTGACAACACTCTGAATTTACAAACGGACAATCTGACAACGCTCTGAATTTACAAACAGACCATCTGACAACGCTCTGAATTTACAAACGGACAATCTGATAACGCTCTGAATTTACAAACGGACAATCTGACAACTCTCTGACTTTACAAACGGACAATCTGACAACACTCTGAATTTACAAACGGACAATCTGACAAGACTCTGAATTTACAAACGGACAATCTGACAACGCTCTGAATTTACAAACGGACAATCTGACAACGCTCTGAATTTACAAACGGACAATCTGACAACTCTCTGAATTTACAAACGGACAATCTGACAACTCTCTGAATTTACAAACGGACAATCTGACAACTCTCTGAATTTACGAACTGACAATCTGACAACGCTCTGAATTTACGAACTGACAATCTGACAACTCTCTGAATTTACGAACTGACAATCTGACAACGCTCTGAATTTACGAACTGACAATCTGACAACTCTCTGAATTTACGAACTGACAATCTGACAACGCTCTGAATTTACGAACTGACAATCTGACAAAGCTCTGAATTTACTCTGAGTGCACTCTGGCACTCCAGATTGTATTTACGAACACACCCATAGACACGGAGTTATGATGGTATCACATCATACACATTTCATTAGTTTTAACCCTGTCAATGTCATCATAGAATTCTGTTCTTAAATGATGTTGCAAATTGGAATGGTAGAGTTATGTCCTTCATGGTGTTATCAGAATTGTATGGGAAAGTCTTCTCAATCCAAGAGTACAACCAATTGATTACAGCATACCCCAAAAAATGGAGGCAGGTGGCAGCAGAGGGAGGTAGGGGACTGGTCTGTCTGCCCAATATAAAGGATCAAAACTGGAGGAGGCAGGTGGCAGCAGAGGGAGGTAGGGAACTGGTCTGTCTGCCCAATATAAAGGATCAAAACTGGAGGAGGCAGGTGGCAGCAGAGGGAGGTAGGGAACTGGTCTGTCTGCCCAATATAAAGGATCAAAACTGGAGGAGGCAGGTGGCAGCAGAGGGAGGTAGGGAACTGGTCTGTCTGCCCAATATAAAGGATCAAAACTGGAGGAGGCAGGTGGCAGCAGAGGGAGATAGGGAACTGGTCTGTCTGCCCAATATAAAGGATCTAAACTGGAATAAAAATAGCATAAATAGGAAAGTATACCAGTTTCATATGAGGACCAGGATGTTGACAACTGTGCCATACAGATTGCAAAATAGTTGGGAAGAGATTTTTGATGTACCGATTATGTGCTACAGGGTGTATGAGTTGATATATTTAAAAAAAAGTATGATTCAAGACTTCGTGCTTTTCAGCTAAAATGATTATATAGAATTTTTGCCACCAACAAAATCTTGAATATTTGGGGCATAAAATCATCGAACCTCTGCAGATTTTGTTGTGAGGATACAGAATCAATAGACTATTTATTTTGGTATTGCCCTCAGGTAGGCTGTTTCTGATCTCAGGTTCAGGAATGGCTGAAAATTGATCTGAAATTGACCCTAGAAATAGTACTGTTAGGAGATCTGGAGAGACCGGGTCAGTAAATTACTAATATACTAATACTCTTAGTAAAAGTATTTATTTATCTTCAACACGCAATCTGTGGATTCTATTTGATTAGATAGATTGAAATTGTGCATTAAGCATCACAGCATAGTTGAAAGATATGTGTTGCGTAGAAATCTGAAGAGGGTGACCAGCAGAGATGGATGGGATGGGCTGAGGGTGGCCAGCAGAGATAGGTGGGATGGGCTGAGGGTGGCCAGCAGAGATAGGTGGGATGGGCTGAGGGTGGCCAGCAGAGATAGGTGGGATGGGCTGAGGGTGGCCAGCAGAGATAGATGGGATGGGCTGAGGGTGGCCAGCAGAGATAGGTGGGATGGGCTGAGGGTGACCAGCAGAGATAGATGGGATGGGCTGAGGGTGGCCAGCAGAGATAGGTGGGATGGGCTGAGGGTGGCCAGCAGAGATAGGTGGGATGGGCTGAGGGTGGCCAGCAGAGATAGATGGGATGGGCTGAGGGTGGCCAGCAGAGATAGGTGGGATGGGCTGAGGGTGACCAGCAGAGATAGATGGGATGGGCTGAGGGTGGCCAGCAGATATAGGTGGGATGGGCTGAGGGTGACCAGCAGAGATAGATGGGATGGGCTGAGGGTGGCCAGCAGAGACAGGTGGGATGGGCTGAGGGTGGCCAGCAGAGATAGGTGGGATGGGCTGAGGGTGACCAGCAGAGATAGGTGGGATGGGCTGAGGGTGACCAGCAGAGATAGGTGGGATGGGCTGAGGGTGACCAGCAGAGATAGGTGGGATGGGCTGAGGGTGACCAGCAGAGATAGATGGGATGGGCTGAGGGTGGCAAGCAGAGATAGATGGGATGGGCTGAGGGTGGCCAGCAGAGATAGGTGGGATGGGCTGAGGGTGGCCAGCAGAGATAGGTGGGATGGGCTGAGGGTGACCAGCAGAGATAGGTGGGATGGGCTGAGGGTGACCAGCAGAGATAGGTGGGATGGGCTGAGGGTGACCAGCAGAGATAGGTGGGATGGGCTGAGGGTGACCAGCAGAGATAGGTGGGATGGGCTGAGGGAATGTGAGGGTTGGGATGTGGAATTGGAGACAAGTGGGAGTGGAGTTGCTGTGCGGGAGATAGAATGATGGTCAAAGATAAAAGTCAAAAATGTAGTCAAAAAAAATAATAATATAAAGTAAGTTTGAATGACATTGAGGGGGATGTATTTTTACAGCTTATGCCGGGTTTGCCTGAGGCTGATGCCTTGCAGGTGTTTATACACATGCATATACACACACTCTAATTCAAATACACGGACACACACACACACACACACACACACACACACACACACACACATGTAATAGTGCCAGACATGCACTCAAACACATACAGTTGGCATTGTTGAGGTGATTTTAGTTGCCCTTGATGTCCTTTGTTTTTTTGTATTATTATTTCTATTTAAATTGCATTGTTTTTGCTGTTTTCTTCTGTCTTTTCTTTTCTCTCTTTAGTTCATTCTCTTGGTTGTTGGTGCACTGTTGGATTCTTGCGGGTGGCGAATGGAATTCATTGTATTTTATTTGATTTGTTGTCTTCTTGGGGGGCTGTTGGATTCTTGCGGGTGGCGAATGGAATTCATTGTATTTTATTTGATTTGTTGTCTTCTTGGGGGGCTGTTGGATTTTTTTTTTTTACAAATAATCTTTGAAAGATAGGGTCCTGAAAAGGGGATGTTTCTTTTTTTGCTGAGTTTAGGTACTTTATCACATATATATCACAAAAATCTAGTATTTTTGGTCTGAAATTCTCCATGTTGTACAGGACATCACAGCTATTATTATTCAAGCGGATCCATGTGATCTCCTTCTAGGTATTGTTCCTGTGGATACACTCCTTTCCACTTAAAGAGATAGATGATATTTTAGCAGCAGCAAGGAAATGTGTAACATGCTGGAAAAAGGAACATGCACCCTCAAAAGATAATAATAATAATATATGCCATTTAGCAGACGCTTTTATCCAAAGCGACAAGATATGTGGTTAGGTCTATGTGGGGAACTAGCTGACATGGAGAGAATGACATCAATCTTGCAACATAGACAGCATAGGTATGAAGGTGTCTAGTCAGAGTTTCTGACATATTCTATGGTCTTATTCTGTCATTTCTGGCCTTTTTGTTTGTTTTTGTTGTTTTTGTGTGGCTTAATCCAAATTCTATACTTATTTGGCTTTGCACAGCCAAAATGTACCCTTAACATGTGAATGTAATTACACTGCTTAGTAAAGACAGCAAAGATACGTTGTGTACGTATGGTACATGTTCTTTATGTTCGCTTCAATAAAAATTCATGGGAAAAAAGGAGGCCTGTGTCTTGTGACCGTAGTGTACGTGTAGGTATGTACAGCAGGACCAGATCGGAGCGATAAGTAGGAGCATGTCTTACTACTACTTTGTAGCTTAGCAGTAAAACCTTGAAACCAGCCCCTGCCTTAACAGGAAGCCATTGTAGGGAGGCTAGCACTGGAGTAATATGATCTAATTTAGGGGTTATTGTCAAGATTCTAGCAGCCGTATTTAACACGATTGTACAACCATCAAGCTTAATTGTCAGATCAAACAGCAGATCTCTTTGTTTCTTGGGACCTAGAACTAGCATCTCTGTTTTGTCTGAGTTTAAAAGTAAAAAGTTTGCCACCATTCAGGGTAGGCAATTTTGGGGCTTCACCATGTTCCATCAAAATGTACAGCTGTGTGTTGTCCGCATAGCAGTCAAGAGCTTGTCCGTGTAGACCAAATAGGGTTTCCCGTCCCTCCAAAAGAATGTGGTGATGGTGTCAAAGGCGACACTAAGGTTTAGGAGCACAAGGACAGATGCAGAGCCTTGGTCTGACGTCATTAAAAGGTAATTTACCACCTTCACAAGTGCAGTCTCAGTGCTATGATGGGGTCTAAAACCAGACTGGAGCGTTTTGTATAGATTATTTGTCTTCGGGAAGGCAGTGAGTTGCTGCGCAACAGCTTTTTCTAAAAGTTTTGAGAGAAATGGGAGATTCAATATAAATTCTGAGTCAAGGTTTGGCTTTTCAGGAGAGGCTTTATTACTGACACTTGGTGAGATTGGTACACATCCAGAGGATAGGGAGACGATTATTATGTTCAACATAGGAAGACCAAGCACAGGAAATAGCTCTTTCTAGTAGTCAGCTGGACGGTTTAGAGGCCATGACTATTTTAGAGTATGTTTCGAGAGATAAAGGATTCAGAAGAACTGCCAGTTCTGTGCAGACTCAGGACAACTGAGTTTTGGAGAAATACGCAGATTAAAAGATGAATCCATCATTTTCTTTCTAATGATCATTATCTTTTCGTCGAAGAAGTTCATGAACTTATCACTGCTGAAGTGAAGGCCAACCTCTCTTGGGGAATGCTGCTTTTTAGTTAGCTTTGTGACAGCATAAAAATAACAAAACAAATGTTGATTCAAAATATTAATTGTGCTTGTTAACTCAGCATCTGTTCCTAGATTAAATCTACGTTTCAGTTCTTGCCGAGTTATTACAGAGTTATTACAGAGATTTTTGATGTAATAACTCTCTAATAACTGAAACGTAGATTTACTCTAGGAACAGACGCTATATTTCCCATTGCTGCAAGTCAATTATGTTTCTGCCTGCAGCATCTTCTGATCTAATGAGCTGGTGTTGGTTTTACACTGGTACAGAAGCTAATGTCATGGTTAGCGCACGTGTGTGTGTCTGTCTGTGTGTGCGTGCGTGTACGTGTGCTTGTCTGTGTTTGTCTGTGTGAGTGTTTGTATGCAACAGAAGGCTCAGGGACAACGACACCTCATAAATCCTCATATAAGATACCTAACAATCAGATCTAATCAACATAGATTATGATCAAATGCATCAAAGAACCCACTGGAGGGGAATCAATCCTCCTTATAGACTTTCCCAACAGAAATGACCAATTTCATTTTGATAAACATCAATATCCACATCCGTTCATTCGCAGTAAAACACTTTATATCTCTGATAGCAAGTACTTTATTTTTTATAAGTAACACCAGTGATTGCCTGCATCCCAAATGACACCCTATATAGTGCACTATGTTTGAACAGGGTCAATAAGGTTCTGGTCAAAAGTAGTGCACTACATAGGGAATATGGTGCCATTTAGGATGCAGGTATTGCTTTCCCGATGGGCTGGAAGCAATTTAATCAGTGTCTTAATTGATTCAGATGAGATTCAGTTGAAGGGCTTTCTATTGTAATTAGAAGTAGTAGAGTAGACACATCACCATCCGGATGAGAGGAGGTGCAGGCAGAGCCCTCGGGGCCCTAAATCATCCTTCTCCAAAATGGTGGAACGGAGCTGAGGGAGCCAGTGACTCATCTTAAACCTTTATGGCTGTTAGGGAGAGGAAAACTGTCTGACACACCTGCTGGCCCAGTGGCCCTGTGGAATATGATAGACTCCCCCTGACATTATTAAAAAACAGAGTGTTTTAAAGGAGTTTTTATGGCCTCCCTCCCGACCGCGCCGCTTCTCTAGTCCTTTGCTTTAGTTTTAGTGAAAGGACACATTTTGAATGAGGCTGTTGAGTTTGGAAGGTCTGAGAGACTAAGAGGAGCAGGGGGTATCAAACAGTTCCCCCCCCCAATCTCCACCAAGCCCCACACAGCAGAGAAGAGAATATGATCAAGGGAAAAATACAAGATATAAAGTCTCTCTCCTCATAGACTTTTATTCTGTCTCCAGGGCCCTTGGCAAGCTACACAACTATTTACATTTCACAGCTTTTATCAGACTTCAACCTCTCTCACCTTGTTTTCTGACACTCAGTATGTGGGTATCATTAAGTGGGTAAGGAAAACATATTTAGCATTTTTACCTAGAAGACGTATCCCCCTCCCTCTAGATGTTTTTTCTATGAGGGTAATAGTCTACCCTTACCATTTTCATGGCCTATGTTACATCATCAATATTCAAGCTCTCTCTCTCTCTCTCTCTCTTCAGGAGGGTTTCTCTGATGATACACACTGTGGGCTCAGCGTCAATATTCTACTCTACCTGCCCACATCTACTAAAAAACTGGCTCATTATATTACCTGTTACCAGGGCTACAGGATACATCCAGGGAGTGGGGTAGGGAGGGAGGGAGGGAGTGAATGAGGGAGTGAGTGAGCTTAGAGAGACCATATTAAATCAGAGCAACCTCAATGACTGGACCCCCTGCCTCCTGTGTGTGTGTGTGTGTGTGTGTGTGTGTGTGTGTGTGTGTGTGTGTGTGTGTGTGTGTGTGTGTGTGTGTGTGTGTGTGTGTGTGTGTGTGTGTGTGTGTGTGTGTGTGTGTGTGTGTGTGTGTGTGTGTGTGTGTGTGTGTGTGTGTGTGTGTGTGCTAGGGTCCATGCGTGATAATCAGAAGGCTATTGACAGGGGATGTGCTTGGGCATTCGCTAGTCAAAGCCCTGGCTTAGAGTTCCACTCTAAGCTATGAGAACACTGTCCACAGTCTCTGGATAATTAACCGCCTGACTTGTTCTCCCAGCCAGGCACTCTGATGTGCTGTAACACACCCTGTGAGTGTGTGTGAGTGTGTGACAAACAGCTGACTGAACTGAAATGGTTTCATATTGGTTTTATCTTGGCAAACTGCTTTCATGAAGGAGGATGTCATAGAGGGTATGTCCTAGTGGGCCTCTGAGGGTCCTCTGTAATGGAGCCGTGGTGGACACAGGCATGCACACGTGTATGTGTGATCTGATGTGTGTATGTGGACTAATGAATCTGTCAACCCAAAGTGACAGTGGATCCTAGCCCACACACACACACACACACACACACACACACACACACACACACACACACACACACACACACACACACACACACACACACACACACACACACACACACACACACACACACACACACACACACACACACACACACACACACACACACACACACACACACACACACACACACACACACACACACACACACACACACACACACACACACACACACACACACACACACACACACACACACACACACACACACACACACACACACACACACACTGCCAGTCTAACTAACAACTTGTTAATTAGACCGTCTATAAACACACACCTCTACCTGCTGTTAGTGTTTACCCATGGGTTTTTCATCTACTTATGGTATTACGTCACTCAATGGTGACATTGTAAGAAGTGGTGAGGGTGGGTGATGATGGACTACAGGCATCAGCCAGGCTGTACTCCCTCGTATATAACGTCTGCAAGAAATGATTTTAACTACAGAGGAGGAGGTGTATGGTGCTGTTTAAGGCGTTCTAACAGAGTTTAGTGTTATGCGGAGCGGAGCAAGTGAACTCGAGCAGACTCAGATGAGGAGACTGGGATAAGGTAACCAAGGTATTTATTGAAAACAGGGGGAAGATGGGGTGCAGGCCAGGGAAAGCTTGGGCGGGTTGCAGGGAGCCAGGTGCTGAGGCTGGAGCGAGGGGAGGTGCAGGCCAGGGAAAGCTTGGGCGGGTTGCAGGGAGCCAGGTGCTGAGGCTGAGGCTGGAGCGAGGGGAGGTACAGGCCAGGGAAAGCTCGGGCGGGTTGCAGGGAGACAGGTGCTGAGGCTGAGGCTGGAGCGAGGGGAGGTGCAGGCCAGGGAAAGCTCGGGCGGGTTACAGGGAGACAGGTGCTGAGGCTGAGGCTGGAGCGAGGGGAGGTGCAGGCCAGGGAAAGCTCGGGCGGGTTACAGGGAGCCAGGTGCTGAGGCTGAGGCTGGAGCGAGGGGAGGTGCAGGCCAGGGAAAGCTTGGGCGGGTTTCAGGGAGCCAGGTGCTGAGGCTGAGGCTGGAGCGAGGGGAGGTGCATGCCCGGGAAAGCTTGGGCGGGTTGCAGGGAGCCAGGTGCTGAGGCTGAGGCTGGAGCGAGGGGAGTTGGGGCTGGGTAAGCAGGTCCGGAGAGGAAGCCAAGGAAGCAGTAGAGTGGGGGTCCAGGACAGGGTAGCAGGACTGATGAGAAGTGGGACTGGAGACAGGGACCAGAGTCAGAGCGGACAGAACTGTAGCGCAGAGGGAAACAGCGCCAGGCAAGGGGAAACAGGCACAACATGAAGACAGGATCTATGCAGGAACAAACGCATACTAAAACCGCATACTGACTGAGCAGAGGTTACGATCTGGCGCCGCCCTTTGAGACTCCCAATCACAGCTAGCTGTAATGCGGCCTGGATTCAAACCAGGGCCTGCAGTGACACCTCTTGCACTGAGATGCAGTGCCTTGGAGGTTGGAGGGGCGCCATGTGTGACTGACGTGCTTTCCGTTTGCTCCTGCAGTATTCTTAAAGTTTATGTGAATTTTGCAGCAGAACCATATTTATTTTCAAATATTAGTTTGGTGATCCCTTTCCATTAAAACCAAGACTAATTTGCTTTCAAATGTCAGCATGTCGATGAAACATAAGGCCAAAAACATGACTTTAAGAAAACCCAGCCTACAAGACTCTTATCACCGCCCTCTCCTGAGTCTGAGGGCCCGGGGACTCACACTTTACCCGGGGGTACGGCTTGGCCTGGCGGTGCTGAAACGAACATTCTCGTGGCCATCAAACTACTACGCTCTGAGATAGTTGAAATGAAAACGGAGGTAGTTGCTACGATTGAGGCCTGAATACAGGAGGTTTCTGATACTTTAAAAGCAGATCTAACCATTCTGCGGAACAAGACGGTGCCAGCAATCACATCACTCAAAACAACAACTGAGTTGCACACTACAATGATTGTAGCACTGGAGACCTCCGCTACCAATGATTCCAACTTAACTACCTCCCTGGAGGCTGACGTGAAACGCCTGGCTGCGGATCTGAAAAAGGTGCAGGAGAGCTGTGTGAGTTTAGAGTGATTCTCTCGCCACAATGACCTGAGACTGGTATCGGTCCCAGAGTCAGAGGAAATGCCTCGCACCACGGATTTCGTTTTTGGGCTGCTGAAGGATGTTCTTGCCTTGGATGAGAGGCCCTGATTGATCGTGCCTACCGGTTGCTGCACCCAAAGCCCCGGGATGGTGAGAGGCCCTGTGACATCATTCTTTGAGTGCACTTTTTCCATGAGAAGATGGAGATTCTCCAACGAGCCCGCAAAACCACACTGAGGTTTCAAGGACAGAGCTTCTCCATCTACCAGGACTACTCCCCCACTGTTTCCAGGCAGTGCACTGCTTTCGGGCCAAACGACTACTACGGGACTATCCAGGTGTAAAGTATGGACTGAGATTCCCAGCCCGTATATAGCTGTCTCATGATGGTAAAGACTACACATTTGATTCTCCGTATGAGGCTATGGCTCATTCAACGTCACATCAAGAAGTCTTAAACTTGCTCATAGATCAGCAACTGTTGCGTGCAAACTGTGGATAGTAAGTAAATAGCCCACCTGTGGTACAATTATGTTTAGTTATAACAGACTAGTCTTGTATAGTTGGCAAACCCATTCAGGGTTATTTGATGTGATCTAATGTTTTGATCATCTAGCGTGCGTGCCTTACAAGCATTCAGTCATTTTAATTTCATTGTATTAAGGTTTTCCTTAACTCCTTTGTTTCCAGGCTGTCTTGTTCACCTATTTAGTTTGTTTACATAGTGTCTCAGTGACTCAAAATATTTTTGCTTATTTGTTTGCTGCGTCTGTTTGTACTGACCCAGTAAACAGTAAATGTTCCGAGGCTACACGTTTTGGGGGGTCTTCACTTCAATTTGAAAGGTTTTGAAGGTCATTTATGCCCAGCAAATGTTCAACGTTGCACACACATAGTTTTTGGTCTTGGCTGTAAGTTGTCTTATTGTCAAACTAGACAGTTATTATTATTTTAAATTTTTTGATTGTCTTAATATTATTTGCTTATTTAAAATTAGGTTTTTGGTTGAGAGCCTTTATACATTTGATTTATTTTCTCTCTCAATGCCTGTTATAAGACTGGGAAAAAAATTATATACATCTACAAGTGATGCTTGTGCAATTTTGTTTGCACAAGGGATTCACTTTTATTTATCTCTCTTTTTGCTGCTTGATCCACTAACACAAAACACGACTTTAAAGAGCGGGATTGTGGGTTTGGGTTTAACACCGCACTCTCACAGACATACTGTGCGAAGAGAACATGTTCTATTTAGGCTTGTACCTCGTTTGGGGAGGTATTATCTGGGATGTGGGGAGGTGGTTGGGGGAAGAAGGAGGTTGAATTGTTCAGTTCTAATGTTGTCATTCTGTCTTTTTTGTTGTTTTTTATGTACTTTTGCCAAGTATCTTGCACCGTACATTATTACTCTGAGACAAGTTATTCTGGGGTTTTTGGGTATTCATTGCTTTTCCACTCTATGCTCTAATGACAGGGTTGAATAACGGGAGTGCTCAGGGTGGCCGAAATAATACAATTAAGTACATTTCGTGGAACATCAAAGGGGTTAACAACCCTGTGAAGAGTAAGAGGGTGATGACACTTAAAGGGTTTGAAAGAGACTCACTTGAGGACTGGTGAGCATTTTAGGATGAGTAGGGACTGGGTTGGTCAAGTGTTCCACTCTAACTTTCATAGTAATTCAAGAGGTGCTGCCATTTTGGTTGATAAATCTACTCCCTTTGTAGCTTCTGAGGTTATTGCTGATCTTAAGGGACGATACGTCATAGTAACCGATAAACTGTTTTCTACCCCTCTTGTTTTGGCTAGTGTTTATGCTCCCAATTGGGATGACACAAGTTTAATTTCTTCCTTTTTATCTGCTATTCCCAATTTAGATTCCCATTTGTTGATTTTAGGGGGCATTTTAACTGTACAATGTCCCCAGTTCTTGACAAGTCCTCACAAAGAACTACAGGCCCATCTAAATGTGCCCTACTTATTCAATCTTTTCTTCAGAAATATGCTGTGTGTGAGGCCTGGCATTTCCTACACCCTACAGATAGACAGTATTCCTTTTATTCACATGTTCATCAAACATATTCCCGCATTGATTACCTCTTTTTGGACATAAAACCTCTGCCTAACCTTCGACGGTGTACTTACGAGTGTATTGTTATTTCTGACCATTCACCATTAGTGCTTGAACTAGAGTTTCCCCAGCGACCTCCTATGTGTTATCAATGGCGTCTTAACCCCATTTTACTCTCAGATAAGGAGTTTGTCAATTTCATTTCTTCTGAAATCACCTTATTCCTAGAAACTAATTCAACACCAGGTATGTTCTGCTCTACCATATGGGAGTCTCTCAAAGCATACTTATATGGCCAAATTATTTCTTATACAGCCAACCAAATCAAAGCTCGCTCTCAGCGACTTCGGGACCTGAGCGAGTCCATAGCCACATTGGATGAGAAGTATGTATATTACGGATCCTTCCTCTGATCTACATAAAGAGCGCCAACTACTCCAATCTGAATTGGATGAGCAAGAGCTGAACAGTTACTCTTGCGAGCTTGATACAGACTGTAGGGACAAGGCCAGTAAACTCCTTGCACATCAGATCCGTAAATCTGAGGCCTCACATTTAATCCCACAAATAAAGACCCTGTCTGGTGCCACCACAGTTATACATAAAGAGATCAATGATCAATTCAAACAGTTTTACTCTGCGTTATACACCTCTGAATCTCCTCAAGACCCTTTGCTGATTCATTCATTCTTTAATGGTTTGAATATGCCTTCAATTCATACAGACTCCCATGACTGTTTAGAAGAAGAATTTACACTTCAACAGCAGTGTCCACAATTATTTATTTATTTTTTATTTATTTATTTTTTCACCTTTATTTAACCAGGTAGGCAAGTTGATAACAAGTTCTCATTTACAATTGCGACCTGGCCAAGATAAAGCAAAGCAGTTCGACACATACAACGACACAGAGTTACACATGGAGTAAAACAAACATACAGTAGAAACAGGTTTATATACGATGTGAGCAAATGAGGTGAGATAAGGGAGGTAAAGGCAAAAAAAGGCCATGGTGGCAAAGTAAATACAATATAGCAAGTAAAACACTGGAATGGTAGATTTGCAATGGAAGAATGTGCAAAGTAGAAATAAAAATAATGGGGTGCAAATGAGCAAAATAAATAAATAAATTAAATACAGTAGGGAAAGGGGTAGTTGTTTCGGCTAAATTATAGGTGGGCTATGTACAGGTGCAGTAATCTGTGAGCTGCTCTGACAGTTGGTGCTTAAAGCTAGTGAGGGAGATAAGTGTTTCCAGTTTCAGAGATTTTTGTAGTTCGTTCCAGTCATTGGCAGCAGAGAACTGGAAGGAGAGGTGGCCAAAGAAAGAATTGGTTTTGGGGGTGACTAGAGAGATATACCTGCTGGAGCGTGTGCTACAGGTGGGAGATGCTATGGTGACCAGCGAGCTGAGATAAGGGGGGACTTTACCTAGCAGGGTCTTGTAGATGACATGGAGCCAGTGGGTTTGGCGACGAGTATGAAGCGAGGGCCAGCCAACGAGAGCGTACAGGTCGCAATGGTGGATAGAATATGAGGCTTTGGTGACAAAACGGATTGCACTGTGATAGACTGCATCCAATTTGTTGAGTAGGGTATTGGAGGCTATTTTGTAAATGACATCGCCAAAGTCGAGGATGGTCAGTTTTACAAGGGTATGTTTGGCAGCATGTGTGAGGGATGCTTTGTTGCGGAATAGGAAGCCAATTCTAGATTTAACTTTGAATTGGAGATGTTTGATATGGGTCTGGAAGGAGAGTTTACAGTCTTACCAGACACCTAAGTATTTGTAGTTGTCCACATATTCTAAGTCAGAGCCGTCCAGAGTAGTGATGTTGGACAGGCTGGCAGGTGCAGGTAGCGATCGGTTGAATAGCATGCATTTAGTTTTACTTGTATTTAAGAGCAATTGGAGGCCACGGAAGGAGAGTTGTATGGCATTGAAGCTTGCCTGGAGGGTTGTTAACACAGTGTCCAAAGAAGGGCCAGAAGTATACAGAATGGTGTCGTCTGCGTAGAGGTGGATCAGAGACTCACCAGCAGCAAGAGCGACCTCATTGATGTATACAGAGAAGAGAGTCGGTCCAAGAATTGAACCCTGTGGCACCCCCATAGAGACTGCCAGAGGTCCGGACAGCAGACCCTCCGATTTGACACACTGAACTCTATCAGAGAAGTAGTTGGTGAACCAGGCGAGGCAATCATTTGAGAAACTAAGGCTGTCGAGTCTGCCGATGAGGATGTGGTGATTGACAGAGTCGAAAGCCTTGGCCAGATCAATGAATATGTCTGCACAGTAATGTTTCTTATCGATGGCGGTTAAGATATCATTTAGGACCTTGAGCGTGGCTGAGTGCACCCATGACCAGCTCTGAAACCAGATTGCATAGCAGAGAAGGTATGGTGAGATTCGAAATGGTCGGTAATCTGTTTGTTGACTTACATGCTAGTAATAGGGGTGGCAACAATTTAAGCAGATAATTTTAGAAAGAAACGGTCCAGATTGTCTAGCCCGGCTGATTTGTAGGGGTCTAGATTTTGCAGCTCTTTCAGAACATCAGCTGAACGGATTTGGGAGAAGGAGAAGTGGGGAAGGCTTGGGCGAGTTGCTGTGGGGGGGTGCAGTGCTGTTGACCGGGGTAGGAGTTGCCAGATGGAAAGCATGGCCAGCCGTAGAAAAATGCTTATTGAAATTCTCAATTATGGTGGATTTATCAGTGGTGACAGTGTTTCCTATCTTCAGTGCAGTGGGCAGCTGGGAGGAGGTGTTCTTATTCTCCATGGACTTTACAGTGTCCCAGAACTTTTTTGAGTTAGTGTTGCAGGAAGCAAATTTCTGCTTGAAAAAGCTAGCCTTAGCTTTTCTAACTGCCTGTGTATAATGGTTTCTAGCTTCCCTGAACAGCTGCATATCACAGGGGCTGTTCGATGCTAATGCAGAACGCCATAGGATGTTTTTGTGTTGGTCAAGGGCATTCAGGTCTGGGGAGAACCAAGGGCTATATCTGTTCCTGGTTCTAAATTTCTTGAATGGGGCATGTTTATTTAAGATGGTTAGGAAGGTATTTAAAAAAAATATCCAGGCATCCTCTACTGACGGGATGAGATCAATATCCTTCCAGGATACCCCGGCCAGGTCAATTAGAAAGGCCTGCTCGCTGAAGTGTTTCAGGGAGCGTTTTCCTAACCCTAACCCCCCCCTTTAAGATTTAGATGCACTATTGTAAAGTGACTATTCTACTGGATGTCATAAGGTGAATGCCCCAATTTGTAAGTCGCTCTGGATAAGAGCGTCTGCTAAATGACTTAAATGTAATGTAAATGTATGAGTGGAGGTCGTTTGACCGCTGACCCATTACGTATGCAGGCAATGAGGCAGTGATCGCTGAGATCTTGGTTGAAGACAGCAGAGGTGTATTTAGAGGGCAAGTTGGTTAGGATGATACCTATGAGGGTGCCCGTGTTTAAGGCTTTGTGGAGGTACCTGGTAGGTTCATTGATAATTTGTGTGAGATTGAGGGCATCAAGTTTAGATTGTAGGATGGCTGGGGTGTTAAGCATGTTCCAGTTTAGGTCGCCTAGCAGCACGTGCTCTGAAGATAGATGGGGGGCAATCAGTTCAGATATGGTGTCCAGAGGGTGGTCTATAGCAGGCGGCAACGGTGAGAGACTTGTTTTTAGAGAGGTGGATTTTTAAAAGTAGAAGTTCAAATTGTTTGGGTACAGACCTGGATAGTAGGACAGAACTCTGCAGGCTATATTTGCAGTAGATTGCAACACCGCCCCCTTTGGCAGTTCTATCTTGTCTGAAAATGTTGTAGTTTGGGATTAAAATGTCTGAATATTTTGTGGTCTTCCTAAGCCAGGATTCAGACACAGCTAGAACATCCGGGTTGGCAGAGTGTGCTAAAGCAGTGAATAGAACAAACTTAGGGAGGAGGCTTCTAATGTTAACATGCATGAAACCAAGGCTATTACGGTTACAGAAGTCGTCAAAAGAGAGCGCCTGGGGAATAGGAGTGGAGCTAGGCACTGCAGGGCCTGGATTCACCTCTACATCACCAGAGGAACAGAGGATGAGTAAAATAAGGGTACGGCTAAAAGCAATAAGAATTGGTCGTCTAGAACGTCTGGAACAGAGAGTAAAATCTCATTACTATTAAAGAAAAACAAAGACTCCCATGAATGTGGATCCTATCGCTCAATCTCGCTTTTAAACTGTGATTACAAAATCCTAGCCAAGCTCTTAGCCATCCATATGGAAGGCTCGCTACACCAAGTAATACACCAGACTGGCTCTGTGAGAAATAGGCATTTGTTTCAATATTAGACTCCTTATGAATATACTGTACTCCCCAGCGTCGGGGGACCTGGAAGTGGTGGTTTCACTAGATGCGGAAAAAGCTTTTGACTGCGTTGAGTGGGACTACCTAACAGCTGCCCTTTATAGATTTGGCTTTGGCCCCAAATTCATTGCGTAGATAAAGATTCTTTATTTTTCTCCCATGGTTTCGGTACGGACTATCAACTTGTTCTCTGTTTTCCCTTGGACCGCAGATCCAGTCAGGGTTGTCCACTCTCCCCCTTGTTGTTTGTTTTGGCAATCGATCCTCTCGCCATTGCACTACGCTCTAATGATGCCATTCAAGGAATAATCAGGAAGGGCTTAGAGCAGATAGTCTCTCTATATGCTGACGACCTCCTTTTGTTCATCTCCAAACCTGATACCTCATTGCCACGTGCCTTATCTGTTCCTAAAAGGTTTGGATCAATCTCAGGGTACAAGCTGAATCTAGGCAAGAGTGAGCTTTTTCCTGTAAATAAGGCTGCTTTAAAGTGCTATTTAACAAGTTTTCAGTTTAGGATTGTCCGGGATCAGTTCACCTATTTGGAAGTTAAAGTGACAAGGAAATATTCACAATTGTTTCAGGAAAACATTGTTGCTCTAGCAGACAGTTTGAAACAATATTTTACTTTTTGGAATTCACTACCTCTTTCTCTTATTGGAAGGATTGATGTAATTAAAATGAATATGTTGCCCAAATTTGTATATTTATTTCAACGTTTACCCAGTTTTATTCCAACATCTTTTTTTAATTCACTGGATCAAACATTCATGAATTTTATTTGGGATGGCAAGGTACCACGGATTGGTAGAAAACATTTACAGAAGCCTAAGGCATTGGGTGGTTTAGCTCTACCAAATGTTCATTTACTATTGGGCTGCAAATTTCAGAGCCCTTCTGTACTGGCTGCAGACTGATCCTACTGGTCCTAGACCACTCTGGGTCCAGATGGATTCGGAATCGTGTAAACCTGCTGCACTTTCGTCTGTGTTGTGCTCGTCTCTCCAAGTGTCCCTAGGCAAAAAAAAGTGTGTCAACCCAATTGTAAAGCAGTCTCTTAAAATTTGGAATCAGTTCCGTTCAGCCTTTAGCCTCAGAGGCTTTTTTCTATCAGGCCCAATCAATCAGAACATTTTATTTCCGCCATCTTTAGATGATGAGGCTTTTGCCATCTGGCACTCACTAGGCTTCTCCTCACTTGCCCAATTATTCTTTGATGATCCATTTGCCACTTTTGCTCAGCTACAGGAAAAGTTCAACCTCCCCGATTCCCACTTTTTCCGCTATCTCCAGACTAGGAACTTTGTCAGAACTACCACACCTGAAATTCCCCATAGGCCTGCGAATACAGCTATAGAGAGCATCTTTGAGCTGAACAAGCTTCCTAGGGGTGCAATTTCAGAGGTATATGCAATCATTAATGACTTACAGAACCCTTCTTTGGTGCCTTTAAAGACTCGGTTGGAAAAGGATTTGGGGAACTTGGGGAAGACACCTGGGAATCTGTGCTGCACAGGGTGCACTCGTCCTCTTTTAGCACTAGACACAGCCTCATTCAATTCAAGGTGGTTCACTGTATCCGCTGGTCCGGGGCCAAACTTGGAAGAATATTCTCTGATTTTGATCCTACCTGTGTCCGATGTTAAATGGAACCAGCCACACTGTTGCATATGTTTTGGGGCTGTCATAAACTGTAAGGTTTCTGGGAATTAATATTTAAATGTTTCTCTGATATATATGACACAGTTATAGATCCGTCTCCCCTTACAGCCCTTTTTGGAGTACTGCCCATGGGTACCCCCCTATCAAGAATCCAGTCGGACACTGTTGCTTATACAACTCTTTTAGCTAGACGGCTAATACTACAGAACTGGAAGTTGGCAGCTCCCCCATCTTATAAATATTGGGTGAGAGATGTGCTCTCTGAAACTAGACATGTTTTAATTAAATTCACGTGGGAACCCCAAACTGTTTAATGAGGCTTGGGCTCCATTCCGGTCTTACTTTAAACAGTCCATCTCTGATGGCATTCATATTAAAACAAAGATAAGTCTGTGTTTGACTCCCCTGTGACTTAAGGGTTGGATGAGCATTTATTTGTGTTTTTTTTGGGGGGGGGGGGGATAAGGTTAATGGTGTGCTTATTGATTTTGACCTGCGGGTGCCTTGTTCATCTTGCCCGGTCAGAGACTAAAATGTGAGCTTGTTTTGCCCTGGTTTTTTTTTTCACGCTTACATATAACTATTATATATATATTTTTTAAAGCATTGTAAACTTTCTTTTTGGTCCAGTGGATGGTCGGTCTGTGGCCATGACTGTCTGTGAGTGTTTGCATTTCTCCACCCTTATCCCTTGTCTGTTTACAGGAACAATGGTGAGGTTTCTGCTCTGTCCCTGTACTACCTATGGCCCTTTAACCTTTGTAGCCTTCTGCCCGGTGTGTTTAACTTGTCTAAAGTAAGGTATCTTTAAAGCACATTTTTAAAAACATTTTATTTGTATTTTCTTCTAGTTGAGTATATTATTTAGGGGTGGCAGCGTAGCCTAGTGGTTAGAGTGTTGGACTGGTAACCGAAAGGTTGCAAGTTTAAATCAACAATCTGACAATGTACATAACTGTCATTCTGAACAAGGCAGTTAACCCACTGTTCCTATGCTGTCATTGAAAATAAGAATTTGTTCTTAACTGACTTGCCTAGTTAAATAAAGATTTAAAAAATGTATGTTGGCTTGTGTGTAAAACTGAATAACCAGAGTTTTCAAAAGAGATGCAGTGCCTTGAAATCTTTCAAATACTTCCAGCGTTTGATTTAGCCTGCCTGGAGTGCCAAGATGGGCGGGGTTTTCCATTTTCTGACTATTCTATTGGATTCACTGCTATAGGTACGCTCAATCAAGCCCAGCTGAAGTTTTTGAAATGATTTCAAATCGTACTTGAACCCAGGTCTGTGCCATAATACCAAGGCTGCTTCAGCACTGTGAGAGGTGAGATGACTATCAGCTATTCATGTGCGTCATCTGCTCAAAACAATTTTTACAAAAAACATTCTCCGTAGAGAGTAGCTGTGGAGTGCATTTTTCTTGTGTTAAGTACATTTCTTTGAGCCATAGATTTTAAGCACACAGGGTTTTGGTACGTTGCACCCCATTGAACAATCCACCATCCTCTTATTCAATTTTCCAACATTAATCAGCCGTTAAATTAACTTCTGAGGTTTAATTGCGTACTTTGAATGATTATGGTGAGGTCAGGGGTACGTCACAGACTTGGCTGCTCGTAGTCTCTCTCTCTCTCTCTCTCTCTCTCTCTCTCTCTCTCTCTCTCTCTCTCTCTCTCTCTCTCTCTCTCTCTCATATTTTCTACGCTTTATTCAGACAGTTGTGAAATCAGAGGGGAGCTAAACAAGTGGGAGACTCAGGGTGGACAAGGGAGAGAAACAGGGGCACAAGGGAGAGAAACAGGGGCACAAGGGAGAGAAACAGGGGCACAAGGGAGAGAAACCGGTTGGACAAGGGAGAGAAACCGGGGCACAAGGGAGAGAAACCGGTTGGACAAGGGAGAGAAACCGGGGCACAAGGGAGAGAAACAGGGGCACAAGGGAGAGAAACAGGGGCACAAGGGAGAGAAACCGGTTGGACAAGGGAGAGAAACCGGGGCACAAGGGAGAGAAACCGGGGCACAAGGGAGAGAAACAGGGGCACAAAGGAGAGAAACAGGGGCACAAGGGAGAGAAACAGGGGCACAAGGGAGAGAAACAGGGGCACAAGGGAGAGAAACAGGCGCACAAGGAAGAGAAACAGGGGCACAAGGGAGAGAAACAGGGGGACAAGGGAGAGAAACAGGGGGACAAGGGAGAGAAACAGGGGCACAAGGGAGAGAAACAGGGGGACAAGGAAGAGAAACAGGGGCACAAGGGAGAGAAACAGGGGCACAAGGGAGAGAAACAGGGGGACAAGGGAGAGAAACAGGGGCACAAGGGAGAGAAACAGGGGCACAAGGGAGAGAAACAGGGGGACAAGGGGATCAAACCCCAGTCTCCAGGTTGTACATATATGTCAAGAACCATAAATATTACCACACAACCACAGGCTCTGCATGACATGTCTCCTCTTTTTTCTAACTTCCTCTCTTTCTTCCCTTCTTCTTTTCTCACAGTTGTATTCCAGAGGCCCACTTTGGCAGCTAGAGGAGAGGCTCCGCCCCATCACCGTGATGGCAGCGTTGCCGCGGTACGCCACCCCCATGTCTGTGCCTGGCATGTTGCTCCTCCCCCTGCTCCTGCTGCCCCTCCCTAACGCGCTGTCCCAGAAACCCCTGCTCCTCTCCCCGACCGACCCCACGCCCGCCTCCCTGTACCTTTCTCGGCCGGAGTGCACCCGGAGAGAGCACCCTGTGGTCACCTTCCAAGGTAAGTTGTACTGGACACAATACTCATTATACAGGACACGCATTTCTGGACATCCACACTGAAGGTCTCTTCTCTCACTACTGAATACAAACGGGAATATTTAAGCAATAAGGCCCGAGGGGGTGTGGTATTTGGCCAATATACCATGGCTAAGGACTGTTCTTATGCACAATGCAATGAGGAGTGCCTGCATACATCCCTTAGCCGTGGTATATTGGTCATATACCACATACACCCCCCAAGGTGCCTTATTGATATTATAAACTGGTTACAAATGTAATTAGAGCAGTACAAATAAATGTTTTGTCATACCCGTTGTATACATTCCAATATACCACGACTGTCAGCCAATCAGCATTCAGGGCTCGAACCACCCAGTACTTAGACCACTTTTGTTTACTACTAGTCTTTGACATCTGTCACAGATCCTCCATGGCTTCTATAACCATACGGACTTGGGATGATCTCACCTTTACATTCCAAGTGTTTTAAATGTCTGAGGGGGTGTTGGCCAAATGTGTTAGAAATGATTATTAGAATTATATACTAGATAATGGTTTCTCTAGGCTCTTCTTCTTGAACAAAAGTTTGGTTGAAATTGTGTGACCTAAGAATTTTTTGCCAAAGGGAAGAGTGTGAAACTGTACACCCATTATGATTCAATTATTGCAGACTCCAAGACTAACAGGTTAGAGTGAGGAGCGCCCCATTGTACAGACAGGTTTTAAATCTCTCATATGACACTATACAGAGAGACAGAGAGATGCTTTATGTTGATGCCAGCCCCATTTGACAGAAACATCAGTCTTACCGGGAGATAAACACTTTTCATTTCCATCTGTCTGTCTGCCAGCTTCAATAATTCCAAACGTTGCATGGTTCACGCACACCCATGCACGTACACACAAATCTCAACAGAGAGAACCTTGCGTACAGTGATACCCTCCTATCTGCTCTGTTTATCTATGCAGTGGGGCATGAAACAAGGTGTTCTCCATAGTGAGAAATGTAAAAGATAATTTTGTTTAGACCAGAGAGAGAGAGAGAGAGAGAGAGAGGAAGAGAGAGCGAGAGAGAGAGAGAGAGGAAGAGAGAGCGAGAGAGAGAGAGAGAGAGGAAGAGAGAGAGAGAGAGAGAGAGAGAGAGAGAGAGAGAGAGAGAGAGAGAGAGAGAGAGAGAGAGAGAGAGAGAGAGAGAGAGAGAGAGGAAGAGAGAGAGAGAGAGAGAGGTCATAGATATACTGGACATGCAGAGTGAAGGAGGGAGGATGAACACTGAAATTGCTGTATTTATTTCAGGACATGCAAGTGTTTTTGTTAGCCTTTCCAAGGGCCTTGACCAGATAGATTGGTGAAGAAATTCTGCTCAGTTTGGGGAAATAAAGAAATAAAATAAAGTGAAGCGATAGCTAGAGGGTTTCCTTATTATCGGAGATATGCCCAAACCTCTTAAAGCAATGGGTAATATGAACATTTCCTGGGGCCCCGCCTGCTTTTTATTGCAGGGCACCATTTTGATGGTGTTTCTTTAGGGGCCAGTTTATCAATGTTATCATGAGGTCCTCCAGGGTCCAGGAAGAGGGCTGGAAGTCAAGGAGGATGCTTTTTTGCATTACAAAAAAAACAAAGCCTATACGATTCAGTCATTGATTTGAAATGATAAAATGTTCCATTTACATCAAATTTGAAAAGTAGAAAAACAACAGAGGATATAGTTGAAACTATTAAATATCAACATTTCAGCACAAGGCCATTCTCAAGACTTTCTCAATATCTGTGATGTTAAAACACTGGGCAAAAACTGATTGAATCAATGCTATTTCCACAAAATAAAAAATAAACTATGTGATGACGTTGAATCAATGTGAAAAACGGATTGGATTTGTTGTCATCAACGTAAAGGAATTTTTATTATTTTTTAAGCACATTTGACCTAAATCCAATTTCATGGTGAAATGTTTTGTTGAGTTAATGGTGGATTCACTTTAGTTGACAACACAACCAATTGTAAATAAAAAACAAACTAATGTTTGTGCCCAATGGGAAGTTGGCTGGATCAAAAATATCCTTCATCATTTCACTCAGTATCATTCATACAAAGCTACACTATACAGTTGAAGTTGGAAGTTTACATACACTTAGGTTGGAGTCATTAAAACTCGTTTTTCAACCACTCCACAAATTTCTTGTTAACAAACTATAGTTTTGGCAAGTCGGTAAAGACATCTACTTTGTGCATGACACAAGTCATTGTTCCAACAATTGTTTACAGACAGATTATTTCACTCATAATTCACTGTATCACAATTCCAGTGGGTCAGAAGTTTACATATACTAAGTTGCCTGTGCCATTCAACAGCTTGGAAAATTCCAGAAAATTATATCATGGCTTTAGAAGCTTCTGACAGGCTAATTGACATAATTTGAGTCAATTGGAGGTGTACCTGTGGATGTATTTCAAGGCCTACCTTCAAACTCAGTGCCTCTTTGCTTGACATGGGAAAATCAAAAGAAATCAGCCAAGACCTCAGAAAAAAAATTGTAGACTTCCACAAGTCTGGTTCATCCTTGGGAGCAATTCCCAAATGCCTGATGGTACCACGTACAAACAATAGTATACAAGTATAAACACCATGGGACCATGCAGCTGTCATACCGCTCAGGAAGGAGACGCGTTCTGTCTCCTAGAGATGAACTTACTTTGGTGTGAAAAGTGCAAATCAATCCCAGAACAACAGCAAAGGACCTTGTGAAGATGCTGGAGGAAACATGTACAAAAGTATCTATACACACAGTAAAATTAGTCCTATATCGACATAACCTGAAAGGCCGCTCAGCAAGGAAGAAGCCGCTGCTCCAAAACCGCAATAAAAAAAACAGACTATGGTTTGCAACTACACATGGGACAAAGATCGTACTTTTTTGGAGAAATGTCCTCTGGTCTGATGAAACAAAAATAGAACTGTTTGGCCATAATGACCATCGTTATGTTTGGAGGAAAAAGGGGAGGCTTGCAAGCCGAAGATCAAGAAGCAAGCCGCAGCATCATGTTGTGGTGGTGCTTTTCTGCAGGAGGGACTGGTGCACTTCGCAAAATAGATGGCTTCATGAGGTAGGAAAATTATGTGGATTTATTAAAGCAACACCTCAAGACATCCGTCAGGAAGTTCAAGCTTGGCCGCAAATGGGTCTTCAAAATGGACAATGACCCCAAGCATACTTCCAAAGTTGTGGCAAAATGGCTTAAGGACAACAAAGTTAAGGTATTGGAGTGGCGATCACAAAGCCCTGATCTCCATCCTATAGAACATTTGTGGGAAGAACTGAAAAAGCGTGTGCGAGAAAGGAGACCTACAAACCTGACTCAGTTACACCAGCTCTGTCAGGAGGAATGGGCCAAAATTCACCCAATTTATTGTGGGAAGCTTGTGGAAGGCTACCTGAAAAATTTGACCCAAGTTAAACAATTTAAAGGCAATGCTACCAAATACTAATTGAGTGTATGTAAACTTCTGACCCACTGGCAATGTGATGACAGGAATAAAAGCTATAATGAATCATTCTCTCTACTATTATTCTGACATTTCACATTCTTAAAATAAAGTGGTGATCCTACCTAACCTAAAACAGGGAATTTTTACTAGGATTAAATGTCAGGAATTGTGAAAAACTGAGTTTAAATGTATTTGGCCAACAATTGTAAGTTTACGATTGGCTCATTCATCCCCCTCCCCTGTAACTTTTCCCTAGGTCGTTTCTTTAAATGAGACCGTGTTCTCAGTCAACATAGTCAACCTGGTAAAATAACAGATTTAAATAAAAAAATTAAAAAGTGGACTCCCCTTCAAATGAGTGCATTTGTCTATTTCAACCACACCTTTTGCTCACAGCTGTATAAAACACAGCCATGAAATCTTCATAGAAAAACATTGGCAGCAGAATGGCCTTACTGATGAGCTCAGTGGCTTTCAACGTGGGACTGTCATAGGATGCTACCTTTCCAACAAGTCAGTTCATCAAATTTCTCCCCTCAAATTTCTCCCCTTCTAGAGCTGCCCCGGTCAACTGCATACACATTGTCTGTCCTCAGCTGCAACACTCCCTATGGAGTTCCAAACTGCCTCTGGAAGCAACATCATCACAAGAACTGTTTGTCGGGAGCTTCATGAAATGGGTTTTCATGGCTGTGCAGCTGATAACACAAGCCTAAGATCCCCATGCGCAATGCCATGGGTCGGCTGGAGTGGTGTAAAGCTGTGAAAACGCGTTCTCTGGAGTGATGAATCACACTTCACCATCTGGCAGTCCGACGGACGAATCTGGGTTTGGTGGATGCCAGGAGAACGCTACCTTCCTTAATGCCAAATGTCAACTGTCAAGTTTGGTGGAGCAGGAATAATGTTCTGGGGCTGTTTTTCATGGTTCGGGCTTGGCCCCTAACTTCCAGTGAAGAGAAATGCTAAAGCTACAGCAAACAATGACATTCTAGACTGTTCTGTGCTTCCAACTTTGGGGCAACAGTTTGGGGAAGGCCGTTTTCTGTTTCAGCATGACAACACCCCCGTGTACAAAGCGAGGTCCATACAGAAATGGTTTGTCAAGATCGTTGTGGAAGATCCTCACTGGCCTGCCAAGACCCCTGGCCTCAACCCCATCAAACACCTTTGGGATGAATTGAAACGCTGACTGCAAGCCAGGCCTAATCACCCAACATCATTTCCCGACCTCACTAATGCTGTTGTGGTTGAATGGAAGCAAGTCCCCGCAGCAATGTTCCAACATCTAGTGGAAAGCCTTCCCAGAAGAGTGGAGGCTGTTATGGCAGAACAGGGGGGACCAACTCTATATAAATGCCCATGATTTTGGAATGAGATGTTTGACAAGCAGGTGTCCACATACTTTTGGTCATGTAGTGTACCTTCAGACTGTGCTTACAGCTACACTACCAGATAATCCTTAGACTGCTGTCAGTGCTGCATATGGCACATCAAAGGCATACAGTACCCACTTTAGAATGGCTCTATGGAGAGCAGACGGTCCATTTGCTTAGTATAGCTGGCATTATAACACTTTATGTGGAGGCAGCAGCTATAGAAACCCCAGAACAATGAAGGTGTCAGCCTGAACCTGAGATTAGTCCCAGTGATTGATGAGCGTTTTATCGTAGAGTGGTGGAGCGGTCACTGAGTCACCTGGTGGAGGGCCTTGGTGGGGCTTACTGCAGGGCCCTTTTCATCTGACAGGGGTGGTGTGTGTGTGGAGGGGGTGGTTAGTGTTAGTGCTGTGTGTGTGTGTGTGTGTGTGTGTGTGTGTGTGTGTGTGTGTGTGTGTGTGTGTGTGTGTGTGTGTGTGTGTGTGTGTGTGTGTGTGTGTGTGTGTGTGTGTGTGTGTGTGTGTGTGTGTGTGTGTGTGTGTGTGTGGAGGGGGTGTTAGGGTTAGTGGTGTGTGTGGAGGGGGTGGTAGGGTTAGTGGTGTGTGTGGAGGGGGTGTTAGGGTTAGTGGTGTGTGTGGAGAGGGTTGTTAGGGTTAGTGTGGTAGTGAGGCCCCTCCCACTGGGCATTGATGTAATTTCTACATCTATTTTTGATTTACATTTGGTTGAGATGTCAACTATTGTTTATTCACCATTTTATTTCATTTAGGTTAAAAGCTGGGGGGGGGGGAATAAAAGACGATTCAATCAGTTTTCCATGTTGATTCAACATCATCAGATTGAATTTTTGTTGTTGAAATGACGTGTAAACAACGTTGATGCAACCAGTTTTTGCCCAGCGGGATGACTGTATAGAGGAAAGGTTACAGTCACTGTGCAGTAATATGCTGTTGGAGGACTGGACATGTCACTGAGTTGTTGTTGGCCAAAGTGATGGTGATCATTATCACAGCCCAGGTGTGGGAGAGAGAAACTGTATAAGGCTCTGTGACTGGGTCATTATCACCTCTGTCCCAGTGGCCAGTATCACATCTCCTATCCTAATCTATCCATCAGAACAGGCCTGTAGGAGGGATAATCTAGCCTAGTAGAGCAGTGCCAGAGTATCAGTCCAGAATCACCTCCTCTCACATTCCTTCCAGAGATCAGAGGAGAAATATTGCCTTGAGAGGCACGCAACCTCCATTCCTCCATCCATGTGGGCTGATCTCTCCTCTGAGCCTCCTGCTGATAGACCAGCTTGGTCTCAGATCAGCTTGTGATGCCTTGCCAACTCCTATGGCCATTGTCATGCCACGCTCATAGGAGTTGGCTACACAGCACAAACAGATTTGGGACCAGGCTAGCCCTGACCATTGTTAGGTTGTGTCTGAAATGACACCCTACTCCCTAGTGTCTGGTCAACAACTGGGCACTGCATAGGGAATAGAGAGCCATTTCAGACATAGACCTAGTATGTCTTGATTCACTACACCATGGTCAGACTCAGGATTGATTCACTACACCATGGTCAGACTCAGGATTGATTCACTACACCATGGTCAGACTCAGGATGATTCACTACACCATTTTCAGTTTCAGGTTGGACTCACTACACCATGGTCAGACTCAGGATTGATTCACTACACCATGGTCAGACTCAGGATGATTCACTACACCATTTTCAGTTTCAGGATTGACTCACTACACCATGGTCAGACTCAGGATTGATTCACTACACCATGGTCAGACTCAGGTTTGATTCACTACATCATGGTCAGACTCAGGGATGATTCGCTACACCATGGCCAGACTCAGGTTTGATTCACTACACCATGGTCAGACTCAGGTTTGATTGAATACACCATGGTCAGACTCAGGATTGATTCACTACACCATGGTCAGACTCAGGGTTGATTCACTACACCATGGTCAGACTCAGGTTTGATTCACTACACCATGGTCAGACTCAGGTTTGATTGAATACACCATGGTCAGACTCAGGGTTGATTCACTACACCATGGTCAGACTCTGGATTGATTCACTACACCATGGTCAGACTCAGGAGTGATTCACTACACCATGGTCAGACTCAGGGATGATTCACTACACCATGGTCAGACTCAGGTTTGATTGAATACACCATGGCCAGACTCAGGTTTGATTCACTACACCATGGTCAGACTCAGGTTTGATTGAATACACCATGGTCAGACTCAGGGTTGATTCACTACACCATGGTCAGACTCTGGATTGATTCACTACACCATGGTCAGACTCAGGAGTGATTCACTACACCATGGTCAGACTCAGGGATGATTCACTACACCATGGTCAGACTCAGGTTTGATTGAATACACCATGGCCAGACTCAGGTTTGATTCACTACACCATGGTCAGACTCAGGTTTGATTGAATACACCATGGTCAGACTCAGGGTTGATTCACTACACCATGGTCAGACTCAGGATTTGTTCACTACACCATGGTCAGACTCAAGATTGATTCAAACCACTGTGCAGCATGGCCCTGTTATCCATCCTGACCACAACTCCACCCACAGAGAAAATTGCAACTATTACAAGTTGGTTATTACCATGGTGTTACCATGGTAATGGAAAGCAACAAGCTGCATTCGACTACTATGGGTCCATATGTGGGTTGATATGGAAGATGAGGCATTTTAGATTGCACATTTTCCTCTCAGAGGAATCTGCACTCTTAACAAAGCCAGGTCACCTGCTTCATAATCCCAGTTAACAAAGTTGTATAGCCATCTCCTCTCCTCTCCTCTCCTCTCCTGTCCTGTCCTGTCATCTCATCTCCTCTCCTCTCCTCTCCTCTCCTCTCCTCTCCTCTCCTCTCCTCTCCTGTCCTTTCCCGTCCTGTCCTGTCCTGTCCTGTCATCTCATCTCCTCTCCTCTCCTCTCCTCTCCTCTCCTCTCCTCTCCTCTCCTCTCCTCTCCTCTCCTCTCCTCTCCTCTCCTGTCCTCTCCTCTCCTCTCCTCTCCTCTCCTCTCCTCTCCTCTCCTCTCCTCTCCTCTCCTGTCCTGTCCTGTCCTGTTCTCTCCTCTCCTCTCCTCTCCTCTCCTCTCCTCTCCTCTCCTGTCCTGTCCTGTTCTCTCCTCTCCTCTCCTCTCCTGTCCTGTCCACTCAACCCAAAGTTGTGGACAGTGGATTGTATAGTGTGCTTGGGCAGGATTATCTCGCTATCAGCTCTTGTCCGGATAATGACGCTGTCGTTTAAGCCGTGTCGCCGCCCAAAGGGCCTCTTGAGAGGGAGATAGAGAGAGGTGTTCTCTGTTCTCCAAGCCGATGATAACTGATAGAAATTGGAGGTTATGAATGTTTAAGGCCCCAGTGTGTGAATTTATTGGTCCTGATTGTCCTGTAGTATCAGAGGCTGGCGGTGGATGGATCCATCAGTTACTGTGTTGAATGTTTCTCCATCTCTTTAGTTCTCCTCAGAATGTCGATTAGCAGGTTGATAGCGGGGATGCTGCTGTGGTTAACAGTCTACTAGCGGGGATGCTGCTGTGGTTAACAGTATAAATAGATGTATGGAGGCGGAAAAGTTTGGGCTTTATTGCCACTTTGGTTGAGTTGAAGGTAGTGGGAGCTACCTCTCTCTCTCTCTCTACACCCACCACCACTACCACCACACACACACACCCTCTCCCTGCCAAATTGCTCGCTGCCCTGGATGTTTTCAGAGAAGATACCTCCTTTCAAGTTTCTGCCTGGCTGGCTGCTTGGCCTACCGATTACCCCTCTGGTCCTGAGTGTGTCCTCCTAGACCTGTGTGTGTTGTCAGTTCAGTCCAGCCCTCTCTCTCCCCCCTCTGCAGTGGCTCCGACAGACACTGTGTCCCTTTTCTCCATTATCCCTGCTCATTCTAGAGGAGGGATGTGCTTCACTGAGGCATAGCAGCCCTCTATTCTCCAGCACCCCCCCCACACACACACACCAAAACAAACCACATGAAAATCCAAGGGAAATCCACCAAGCAAGGGGAAGAGAGGAGAAGAGGGGGAGACAAAACAAAATAACGTTTTTTGGGGAGGAATTTTGGATAAGCTGAAGCAATCTGCTGTGTCTGATAAAATCCTGGGGGCTCTGGAGAGAGTGAGGGAGGGTAGGGAGAGAAAGAGAGGGAGGGAGAGAAGGAGGGAGGAGAGAGAGAATAGGAGATGGGGAGAGAGAGAGAGACCCTGAGTTGGAGAAGAGAAAGAGAATGGAAGATCATCTGGCAGAGCAGGAAGCATCTGATTCCTTCAGGCTTAAACTTTGTCTGGGACATTTGGATCATTGTTATTTCATGCAACAGATGCTGCAGCTTTCCTGATACACCACTGTTCATTGAATCTGTCCAAAGGGATGCTTTCTCAGTCCTACCATGTTAGTAGCCATGATAATAGTATTTAGTACTGTATGTGGTTAAAATGTCCATTCATTCAATCAGATATACATTGGTGAAATAGAGTAGAATTTGCATAAACAAGGCCCTGCCATCTAACCCTTATATTGTCTACATGGTAGCTATTTCACACTGTGATGACAGACAGATGCCTTCAACACAATATGTGTAATTCATAACTCATTTGCTAGTTAGCCCCTGAGGGGAGCAATCAACACCATGCTCAATTAAAATACTAATGAGAAAAAGCATTGTTGATATTTGTTTTCTGTTCTAACAAGAATGTACTGTAATTAAGTAAACAGTTCTACCCCCAGAAGCCAAACTATTTACATTTTAGTCATTTAGAAGACACTCTTAAATAGAGCGACTTACAGGAGCAATTCGAGTCAAGTGCCTTGCTCAAGGGCACATCGGCAGATTTTCACCTAGTCGGCTCTGGGATTAGAACAAGCGGTTACTGGTCTAACGCTCTTAAATGCTAGGCTCTCTGTTGCCCCTAATCTATAACATAAGATTACAAACGTTAAATAAAGTTTCAAATCAAATCAAACTTTGTCACATGTGCCGAATACAATAAGTGTAGACCTTACTGTGAAATGCTTACTTACAAGCCCTTAACCAACAGTGCAGTTCAAGAGTTAAGAAAATATGTACCAAATAGACTAAAGTAAAAAATAATAATAACGAGGCTATGTACAGGGGGTACTGGTACCGAGTCAGTGTGGAGGCTATGTACTGGGGGTACCGGCGCCGAGTCAGTGTGGAGGCTATATACAGGGGGTACCGGCACCGAGTCAGTGTGGAGGCTATGTACAGGGGGTACCGGCGCCGAGTCAGTGTGGAGGCTATATACAGGGGGTACCGGCGCCGAGTCAGTGTGGAGGCTATATACAGGGGGTACCGGCGCCAAGTCAGTGTGGAGGCTATATACAGGGGGTACCGGCGCCGAGTCAGTGTGGAGGCTATATATAGGGGGTACCGGCGCCGAGTCAGTGTGGAGGCTATATACAGGGGGTACGGCACCGAGTCAGTGTGGAGGCTATGTACAGGGGGTACCGGCGCCGAGTCAGTGTGGAGGCTATATACAGGGGGTACCGGCGCCGAGTCAGTGTGGAGGCTATATACAGGGGGTACCGGCACTGAGTCAGTGTGGAGGCTATGTACAGGGGGTACTGGTACCGAGTCAGTGTGGAGGCTATGTACAGGGGGTACCGGCACCGAGTCAGTGTGGAGGCTATGTACAGGGGGTACCGGCACCGAGTCAGTGTGGAGGCTATATACAGGGGGTACTGGTACCGAGTCAGTGTGGAGGCTATATACAGGGGGTACCGGCACCGAGTCAGTGTGGAGGCTATGTACAGGGGGTACCGGCACCGAGTCAGTGTGGAGGCTATATACAGGGGGTACTGGTACCGAGTCAGTGTGGAGGCTATGTACATGGGGTACCGGCACCGAGTCAGTGTGGAGGCTATATACAGGGGGTACTGGTACCGAGTCAGTGTGTGGGGGCTACAGGTTAGTTGAGGTAATTTGTACATGCAGGTAGGGGTGAAGTGACTATGCATAGATAATAAACAGCGAGTAGCAGCAGTGTACAAAAGGGAGGGGGGTGGTCAATGTAAATAGTCTGTGGCAATTTTATTAATTGTTCAGCAGTTTTATGGCTTGGGGGTAAAAGCTGTTGAGGAGCCTTTTGGTCCTAGACTTGGCGCTCCAGTACAGCTTGCCGTGCGGTAGCAGAGAAAACAGTCTGACTAGAGTCTCTGACAATTTTATGGGCTTTCCTCTGACACTGCCTATTATATAGGTCCTAAATGGCAGGAAGCTGGGACCCAGTGATGTACTGGGCCGTACGCACTACCTTCTGTAGCTCTCTTCTGGATGCTCTCGATGGTGGAGCTGTACAACCTTTTGAGGATCTGGGGACCCATGCCAAATCTTTTCAGTCTCCTGAGGGGAAAAGGTTTTGTCATGCCCTCTTTACGACTGTCTTAGTATGTTTGGACCATGATAGCTCATTGTTAATGTGGACACCAAGGAACTTGAAAAACTCATGACCCGCTCCACTACAGCCCTGTCGATGTTAATGGGGGCCTGCTCGGCCCACCTTTTCCTGTGGTCCACGATCAGCTCCTTTGTCTTGCTCACATTGAGGGAGAGGTTGTTGTCCTGACACCACACTGCCAGTTCTCCTCCCTATAGGCCGTCTCATCGTTGTCTGTGATCAGGCCTACCACTGTTGTGTCGTCAGCAAACGTAATGACGGTGTTGGAGTCGTGTTTGGCCACTCAGCCATGGGTGAACAGGGAGTACAGGAAGGGACTAAGTACTCACCCCTGAGGAACCCCAGTGTTAAGGATCAGTGTGGTAGACGTGTTGTTTCCTACTCTTACCACCTGGGGGCGGCCCGTCAGGAAGTCCAGGATCCAGTTGCAGAGGGAGGTGTTTAGTCCCAGAGTCCTTAGCTTAGTGATGAACTTCGTGGGCACTATGGTGTTGAACACTGAGCTGTAGTTAATGAACAGCATTCTCACACAGGTGTTGCTTTTGTCCAGGTGGGAAAGGGCAGTGTGGAGTGTTATTGAGAGTGCGCAATCTGTGGATCTGTTGGGGTGGTATGTGAATTGGAGTGGGTCTAGGGTGTCCGGGAGGATGCTGTTGATGTGAGCCATGACCAGCCTTTCAAAGCACTTCATGGCTACCAACACGAGTGGTATGGGGCGGTAATCATTTAGGCAGGTTACCTTCGCTTCCTTGGGCACAGGGACCATGGTGGTCTGCTTGAAACATTTGGTATTACAGACTCGGTCAGGGAGAGGTTGAAAATGTCAGTGAAGATACTGGACAGTTGGTCCGCGCATGCTTTGAGTACACGTCCTGGTAATCCGTCTGGCCCAGCGGCTTTGTGAATGTTGACAAATGTCTGGTAGGCTTAATTCACTGGGCAGCTTGCGTCTGGGTCTCCCTTTGTAGTCCGTAATAGTTTTCAAGCCCTGCCACATCCGTCAGAGCCGGTGTAGTAGGATTCAATCTTAATCCTGTATTGACGCTTTGCTTTTTTGATGGTTCGTCTGAGGGCATAGCAGGATTTATTATAAGTGTCCGGATTAGTCTCCCGCTTCTTGAAAGCGGCAGCTCTAGCCTTTAGCTCGATGTAGATGTTGCTTGTAATCCATGGCTTCTGGTTGGGATATTGATGTACGGTCACTGTGGGGACAATGTTGACGATGCATTTATTGATGAAGCCTTTTGGACTCCAGGGTTATCGGACCGACCCCTAGGTCAACTGCCAGTGGTTTGTTATGGTTTGTTTTGCATTTAGGGATTTAAACATCAACAAACGGCATTAACTAACTGACGAGGCCTGAGCAGAACTGAGAGAAAACATCCTCATCTCTCTCTCATTCTAATTAAACTGGGGTGATTTGATTTGAATCCTGAAAAGATGAGTTGTCTATAATCTCCTATTATATATTCATTAAAAAGCTTTGCACTCTGTTCTGCTACAGGGCCCTACCAGGTCCTTTCTTTCTGAAGGATATCTGGGGTCACACTAACATAACAGCCATCATAGAGTAGACCTCCTTCACTAGATAGGACTAGTCATCAGGATCAACAAATTGCATGCCTCTTAAACTGTGTTTCCATCAGAGCCGGGATGCCCATCTGATAGTAGCCATCTCAACAAGCTACCCTAAACACTTTAGTGGAATAGGTAAAGAGAGATTGTGGTGGCAGAACGATGGTGTCTGTCTTTACCGGGTTGTCCTGTTCACGTCGTTTTAGCGTACAAACGAAAATAATTCTGTCAGATAGCACGAGATGATCAGATCTGGATTACTGTATGTGTTTGTTTTCCCTCAACGGTCTGTCTTCTAATTTGGTGGGCTTTGGCTGTGTAAAATCAGCATTACCAAACTGCCTTTGTAGCTGCCAAGTCCTCCTGTGAATAGCTAGTGTATTTGTGGCGAGACAGAGACACTACTTCTTATTTAATAGAGGCTCTCTCTGTCTTTTTTAATTCTGACAAGACGCGGATTTAAAGGTTATGATTTATGTCCCATCGAGTGTCTAAGGCACTGTCCAGAGGAGGGAGAGGACAGTGCTGGCTAATGCATTCAACTGTCGCTCCGCAGATCAGTGAACAAACACAATAATCGCCCATTAACTGTAAATCCAGATATCACTGTAGAGGAGGGATTTCATATTTAGCCCCCCACCCAGGGGTTATCAACACCCTCCTACACTTTTAGAGCGTGAACTGCTCTCAACACTACTCACACTCTCTCCGAGCACGCCTGCAGGTACACACACAAGCGCAGGCACACACGCATGTAGCATGTACTACACTCCCCGTCTCTCCTCATGTTCAGCACGACATGACATACTCCCCCAGACATTTTAATTTTATTTTTTTTATTTTTTTATTTCACCTTTATTTAACCAGGTAGGCTAGTTGAGAACAGGTTCTCATTTGCAACTGTGACCTGGCCAAGACAAAGCATAGCAGTGTGAACAGACAACACAGAGTTACACATGGAGTAAACAATTAACAAGTCAGTAACACAGAGAAAAAAGGGGAGTCTATATACAATGTGTGCAAAAGGCATGAGGAGGTAGGCGAATAATTACAATATTGCAGATTAACACTGGAGTGATAAATGATCAGAAGATCATGTACAGGTATATTGGTGTGCAAAAGAGCAGAAAAGTAAATAAATAAAAACTGTGGGGATGAGGTAGGTGAAAATGGGTGTGCTATTTACCAATAGATTATGTACAGCTGCAGCGATCGGTTAGCTGCTCAGCTAGCTGATGTTTGAAGTTGGTGAGGGAGATAAAAGTCTCCAACTTCAGCGATTTTTGCAATTCGTTCCAGTCACAGGCAGCAGAGCACTGGAACGAAAGGCGGCCGAATGAGGTGTTGGCTCTAGGGATGATCAATGAGATACACCTGCTGGAGCGCGTGCTACGGATGGGTGTTGCCATCGTGACCAGTGAGCTGAGATAAGGCGGAGCTTTGCCTAGCATGGCCTTGTAGATGACCTGGAGCCAGTGGGTCTGGCGACGAATATGTAGCGAGGGGCAGCCGACTAGAGCATACAAGATGCAGTGGTGGGTAGTATAAGGTGCTTTAGTGACAAAACGGATGGCACTGTGATAAACTGCATCCAGTTTGCTGAGAAGAGTGTTGGAAGCAATTTTGTAGATGACATCGCCGAAGTCGAGGATCAGTAGGATAGTCAGTTTTACTAGGGTAAGCTTGGCAGCGTGAGTGAAAGGAGGCTTTGTTGCGGAATAGAAAGCCGATTCTTGATTTGATTTTCGATTGGAGATGTTTGATATGGGTCTGGAAGGAGAGTTTGCAGTCTAGCCAGACACCTAGGTACTTATAGGTGTCCACATATTCAAGGTCGGAACCATCCAGTGTGGTGATGCTAGTCGGGCATGCGGGTGCAGGCAGCGATCGGTTGAAAAGCATGCATTTGGTTTTACTAGCGTTTAAGAGCAGTTGGAGGCCACGGATGGAGTGTTGTATGGCATTGAAGCTCGATTGGAGGTTAGATAGCAGTGTCCAATGACGGGCCGAAAGTGTATACAATGGTGTCGTCTGCGTAGAGGTGGATCAGGGAATCGCCCGCAGCAAGAGCAACATCATTGATATACACAGAGAAAAGAGTCGGCCCGAGAATTGAACCCTCTGGCACCCCCATAGAGACTGCCAGAGGACTGGACAACATGCCCTCCGATTTGACACACTGAACTCTGTCTGCAAAGTAATTGGTGAACCAGGCAAGGCAGTCATCCGAAAAACCGAGGCTACTGAGTCTGCCGATAAGAATATGGTGATTGACAGAGTCGAAAGCCTTGGCAAGGTCGATGAAGACGGCTGCACAGTACTGTCTTTTATCGATGGCGGTTATGATGTCGTTTAGTACCTTGAGTGTGGCTGAGGTGCACCCGTGACCGGATCGGAAACCAGATTGCATAGCAGAGAAGGTATGGTGGGATTTGAAATGGTCGGTAATCTGTTTGTTAACTTAGCTTTCGAAGACCTTAGATAGGCAGGGTAGAATAGATATAGGTCTGAAGCAGTTTGGGTCTAGAGTGTCTCCCCCTTTGACGAGGGGGATGACCGCGGCAGCGTTCCAATCTAGGGGAATCTCAGACGATACAAAAGAGAGGTTGACCAGGCTAGTAATAGGGGTTGCAACAATTTCGGCAGATCCTTTTAGATAGAGAGGGTCCAGATTGTCTAGCCCGGCTGATTTTTAGGGGTCCAGATTTTGCAGCTCTTTCACTTTTGTATACGTGTTTGTTTTGGGCTTCGTGACTTTCATAACATGTTGTATTTTTGGGTGGAGTATTAATCCCCCCTATTATTTATTCCTGGGCCTGTCTCCAATCATTTATACAACGTGACAGAATAACCAATCCTACACGGAGACAGAATAACCGATCCTAAATGGAGACCGCGGAATGGCCCGTCCAACGCAACTTCGGCAGCTGTAACTGGCCCGTCCGACGCGGCTGCTGCAACTGGCCCATCCAACGCATCTTCGGCAACTGGCCCGTCCGACGCAACTTCGGCAGCAGCAACTGGTATGTCCGACGCAACTGGCCCTGACCGACCCGCACCGTCGCAACTTTGGCAGCTGCAACTGGCCCGTCCGACGCGGATGCAACTTTGGCAACTGGCTTGTCCAATGACCCAACTTTGGCAGCTGCAACTGGCCCTGACCGTACCTCGTTTCTGTGGTCCTCGAGGCCGGTGTATTCCCACTGCTGGTGCAGTGCGACACGGGAGGGGTACGGCTGAGAGGAGCATTGCTGGGTTCCTGGAGTGGACAACCTGGACGGCTCACTGACCAGGGATTTTCACCATCAGCTCCCTGACCGACCCGCACTGCGTCCCTGTGGTCGTCCCCGAGGCCAGTGTCATTACGCTGCTAGAGCAGCACGTCGGGATGGCGTACTGCCACGGATTCCCCCGGTAATGCTGCTCATTCTGTGCACCAGTTCCGGGGGTCTACGTCACCGGCCTTAAACTGTTTCATTATGCACACCTGATTCACCATTGTCTTGTCGGTTATTGTTCCCATGTCCGTTGGTCTTGAGTACATGTGCTTTGTTTCGGCTTTCGTGCTGCATGGATTGTGTACTCATTATTACGGGTCCCGTGTATTGCTGTGTACTTGTTATTACGGGTCTCGTCCCGTGTATTGTTATTACGGGTCTCGTCCCGTGTATTGTTATTACGGGTCTCGTCCCGTGTATTGTTATTACGGGTCTCGTCCCGTGTATTGTTATTACGGGTCTCGTCCTGTGTATTGTTATTACTGGTCTCGTCCTGTGTATTGTTATTACTGGTCTCGTCCTGTGTATTGTTATTACGGGTCTCGTCCCGTGTATTGTTATTACGGGTCTCGTCCTGTGTATTGTTATTACGGGTCTCGTCCCGTGTATTGTTATTACGGATCTCGTCCCGTGTATTGTTATTACTGGTCTCGTCCCGTGTATTGTTATTACTGGTCTCGTCCTGTGTATTGTTATTACTGGTCTCGTCCTGTGTATTGTATTACGGGTCTCGTCCCGTGTATTGTTATTACTGGTCTCGTCCTGTGTATTGTTATTACTGGTCTCGTCCTGTGTATTGTTATTACGGGTCTCGTCCCGTGTATTGTTATTACTGGTCTCGTCCTGTGTATTGTTATTAAGGATCTCGTCCCGTGTATTGTTATTACTGGTCTCGTCCTGTGTATTGTTATTACTGGTCTCGTCCTGTGTATTGTATTACGGGTCTCGTCCCGTGTATTGTTATTACGGGTCTCGTCCTGTGTATTGTTATTACTGGTCTCGTCCTGTGTATTGTTATTACTGGTCTCGTCCTGTGTATTGTATTACGGGTCTCGTCCCGTGTATTGTTATTACGGGTCTCGTCCCGTGTATTGTTATTACGGGTCTCGTCCCGTGTATTGTTATTACGGGTCTCGTCCTGTGTATTGTTATTACGGGTCTCGTCCTGTGTATTGTTATTACTGGTCTCGTCCTGTGTATTGTATTACGGGTCTCGTCCCGTGTATTTATTAGTGGTGTAACTCTTTGGTTTGGGTCACATCCCTGTGTTTTTGCATACATGTTTGTTTTGGGCTTCGTCCCCGTGCCTTTCATGGCATGTTGTATTTTTGGGTGGAGTATTAAAACCCCCTATTACGAATTACTACGCCTGTCTCCAATCATTTATACAACGTGACAGAGGTGTGTACTTTTGTTTCAAAGTAGATTTGTTTAAGATGACCAAAAACACTGTCACCCTAATTTAGCCCACTGCAGTAAAATGTTAAAATATCAGGAGAGATAAATCATGCATTTTTTTATAGAAACCCCCCACTGAGCTTTTTGTTATTTTAATAATTTTTGTTCAAATTCAAGCATTCACTTCTTAAAATGGTAAATGCATTTTTTTATGCAGTAAACAAACTGAAGATGTCCAAGGTTGTCTTTGCAGGGGGCCAAAATAAATAAATACTATTATTCTGGGAATAACAACAACAAAAAATTATGTCTACGTTTTCTGTCATGTTATATGCTACTAAACACACTGCAACGCTGAATCCAAGCAACCAACCACTTCAATATTGTGTTCTACACATAAAATTAACAAATCCCATTCACCTTGCAATCTCTCATGTGGTGAAATCCATTTAGCAAACCCACGCGCCGATCACATGGAGATCAGCTGAGCACTTTCTGGACCTGCCACTCTACAAGGTGCATTGTGTGCCTTCCTGTGACTCTGCCGAGAGAAATTGTTATTGATTTGTGAAGCGACTGTCAAATGTCTGAAGAAGTAGGCGCTGGGGAGTGTTTCCTGGAAGGGCTCTTTTTGACTGGTTGCGTTAGGCTCAGTAGGCTTGATGTGGTCTTAGACAGCATTGTCCCTCTCTGCTGGATCCCACTGGGGTCTCGGCAGAGGGGGGTTACCAGTTGCTGGACACAATCACAATCTACCCACTCAGTCCTTCGCTGCTTCAGGCCACAGCGTATAGGTCGTTTCTCACCGACAGACATGTTTGCACCTGTAAGACATCAGGTGAGGCTACTTCATACTTTCACATTATTGGCCAACTGAAAGCATATACAAAGGTGAAATTGGTGATAATGGGCTGTTTTTTTTATGACAATATAGAGAATGCTACACTGTTTTGGACCCATAACAACACAAAATAGATCATGACCACCATATCAGAGCACAGGGTGATTCCAGTGTGTTTTCAGGACGTCTAACGTAACCCACTTCAATGTGAATTAGAAGTGTTCCGAATCTCTCTTATTAGTTGTTTTTTTCAGAGACGTTACTCATGTTGCTATCACCTTCAATTTAACTCGACTGAACAGGCTGCCCCAGGAGCCCAACAGAAGACATGTTACAATATAGTAGAGAAATATCCTTTGTAGTCCTTAACTTTACTTAAGTCTCACTTTGGTTTTCACTCTCTATCCCTTGTACTCTTTTCTTCCTCTCTTTCAGCCCTGAGTCCTTGGATCTCTATTTTCTCCCACCCGGGCGTGAGAGACTACTCCCAACTGACCCTTGATCTGACCAGGAATGAGCTGATAGTGGGTGCAAGGTAAGAATGCATTCCTTCATTTATCTCTTGTTCATTTATCACTTAAGCAAAACACTCTGCCTGGCCCTGCACTTCGCTGCTGCTGAGAATTCCTCACTTTCTATCATAGACAATGTTGAAATAAATTCAAAAGTGGTCATCATGTTAAAGGGGGTCTGAACTTCCTGATTTAACTTTGGTTCAATTATCCTCATCAGGAAATGAGACCGAGAACCAGATTTGGGCCATGTTTTGATGTGGGTGTTCGAATATGAGTAGCGTTTGTACTTTCACTCTGCCAAAACAGCACACAGTTAGTCACTCACCCTTCCAGATAACTTGAAACAGTCTAACCAGGTCTTGTGTCTGGAGCTAGCCTAGACTAGCTAACAAGCAAGCCAACTTCTTTCTCCAATTAGCTTCAGCCGATTGGTGTGGGACAGTGGCCAAGTTCTTGTAGTTCTCATTAAATGCTTTCAATATTTGTATATTAATTTCTACAATTTTATAGTTGGTTTGAGATTTGTAACTCATTGAAGGTTGAAGCTATTGACTTCAAATTATTGTCACATGTACATTGTGTAATTTACTGATGATCTCTAACTAGCCCCATAGGGATATCAAATGTCAAGCCAAATTTACCCTGGGTATGGAGCGAGTTAGCTGCCGAAAGTTTGAATATAGGTATCGTTAAGATTGTAAGAAAATACATACGTAAATTGTTAGATCATAAGAATAAGCCATGCGTGAAACGTAAAACATGACATTTCACCTGTGAACATACAAACACCATTTTCTGATTTATAGATTAACATTTTAGGCTTGAACAAATCTTGTTGCAATTCTGACGTACAATAATAACTTACAGAGTTTAGCAGTTTCATCTCGACAAAAAACATACGCCAAACTGCCTGTGAGGAGTGCTACGTGAACAAGCGTACCACAGTATAAGAAAAGTGAAGTCAGGGAATCCCGGAAAGAGGTATCCTGCACGTTAAGTCTATTAATCCTCAGTTGAGTTTACTTCACATTTAGCTAGCTAATGTAATGGATTTGTTTGGCAGCATAAGTCTAGATAGCACTAGCTGTATTATGCCTACAACAGTGAAGTTTCAGTCCGCTAGGTGTATCTCTAAAGCATGGGCATATATCTGGGTGACGTGGACATCCCCATGCATGCACCTTATCAAATATGACGGATTCAATACTGCACCATTCTGTTCTCTGGGCTCTGTCTGCAATCATAGCCAGTAGTATCTACCAGGAATAATTCATCATAACCAATAGTATATAGAATGATTTGAGATATTTGGTGAATCTATGAATTATGTATAACCACTGGAGTCACTCAAAATATATTTTTATTGGATATTTTATTAAATCTCTTAATCTTGCCAAAGCATATTCTGCATGAGCGGTTAATATGAATTTAAACTAATTTTTCATGATTTATATGAAACATATGGACTTTGAAATGAACAAGTGAGAGGTTAAATGTAGGTTAAGTCTGGCATAAGCTCATTCCCACACTAACAATACCTCTGTTGCAGTGGTCTTACTGTAGGCAGTCTCTGTATAGGCTATTCCGTCCAGCGCGATACTGATGTCCAGTTGAAGAGCTTGTGATCTCCATGCAGCACCACAGCACCATGCGCCTTCGGAAAAGCACCGCTCAGCCTCAGAAGATGCCCTTCTGGAGTCATGCAGCCATAGAGTCATTATACCCTAATGTAGGCCTATTTACCTACTAACCAAATGAAGTCCACAGCATGCATGATGCGTGCAACTCGTCATTGCAACATATTTGAACATTTCATTCATCCTTCATTCAATTTAGTCAGTCAGTATGTCATCCATTCAGTCATTTGTCTGAGTTGCAATAGGAACAAAATCAAAGAGAATAGAACAGTCTTATCCATTTCTTTAATGGAAATCCATGTGTGTGTATTCAAAATGATCAAGTTCTTTAGCCTATCACTTTAATAATTCAAAGTTTAATTTAGGCCGATCCAAATAAAAATAGCCCTTCAACTTTAGTGTGATGGTGTCCTGCAGAATCATTTTTTAAACTCTATTTGTGTTTTATAATAGGGGTCCCTTTAAAAAAAGACCTTAGCTCACAGGCCTCAAAATATATCCCTCTGAATAAATGTTAAGCTAAATAGTTGAAGAGGCACATGCAGTGGCTGATGCAGGGTAAACAGACCAGGCGATAAGAATAGGTTATAGATAGTTTTGACCATTTGGGACCCCTTGGCTATTTCACTCAGGACAGGTTATAGCCTAAACTTAATCAATATTTTGTTTTGTCACATTTATTGATATGGATATAGCCTCTGAGTGATGCCTACACACAGAGTGGAATTCACTAATTCAACAGTCAAAGTGCCTAATATAAGGCCTACCGTCCCATGCTCCCAAATACTGGGAAAAGTGTGATCCATTAGGTTACATGGTCACCACAGTAGTCCAACGCGGCTATAAAAATAAATTATGCAATTATATGGCAATTAAATAACACATAACAGCATGGCATATTTAGATAGCGGAATAGGCATAGCCTAAATAATGTATTTTCTATTTTGCAGCTCAGGCGGTTATTCTAGACAAGGCTGTCTTTATCGTTCTCACACAAGTCATTTTCTGAATGCCCAAGCCTATACTACGCCATATACTGGTGTAACGTCGTTATTGAATGCAGTTCTAAAACAAGCTCTAGACTTTTATTTTCAAATGAAGCCGGAAGCTGCAAAGAAAACCTCATGTCTGGGCTAGAGTTGCTTGATTGACAAGCTAACTTCAACTAGCTACGTTTGGTTCATGGCCTTTGCAGATGCCACAATACTGACAAAAGTTTGAATCGATTAAAAAGATCTGTAACTGAGTAAAGGGAGACAAATGGAATGTGTAAATGTACATTTATAGTCATACGTTTACAGATCTAATTTAACATTTATATTTCATGTTTCGCACATGGCTTTTCTTACAATCCTAACAATTTACTATGGCTTTTCTTACAATCCTAACAATTTACTATGGCTTTTCTTACAATCCTAACAATTTACTATGGCTTTTCTTACAATCCTAACAATTTACTATGGCTTTTCTTACAATCCTAACAATTTACTATGGCTTTTCTTACAATCCTAACCATTTACTATGGCTTTTCTTACAATCCTAACAATTTACTATGGCTTTTCTTACAATCCTAACAATTTACTATGGCTTTTCTTACAATCCTAACAATTTACTATGGCTTTTCTTACAATCCTAACAATTTACTATGGCTTTTCTTACAATCCTAACCATTTACTATGGCTTTTCTTACAAAACGATATGTACCGTCAACCTTTTGGCAGCTATCTCGCTCCGTAGTTGCTCTCCGAATTGATGATCACTTGGGTTCTGCCAGCTGTGGGCAGGATGGAAATAAACACAAATGTTACGGTACCCTTCATTCTGTGAAAAACCACTTGTTCGTATTTATCTCGCAAATCTCAGTTTTGGACAAGAATAACTTTATGACCAAAATTATCCTATTTACACTTTGTAGTAAATTTTGATACTCGAATACATGTTTTGTACCAGATAAGTTGCCTTCAGTTGCTCTTTAAGTAGTTTGTTGAGGCTTGTTTGATAGGGCCTGGTCTGGACTTTGGCAGCTGGACGTTTTGAAACAACGTCTAGCTCCAGAGTTGTTATATGACTGCAGAGAATCAGTAATGGGCTGCCAGAAAACATGTGGCGAGGCATCATTTGTCAGTTCTTTCTATTTAGTTCAATACAATATATTGATGCAAAGCGTTAAAAACACGGTCGAAGTGTTTTATTAATTTTTAGATTTTGCCTAATGATTTGTCAACTCACCCACAATTCCTCTGTGCTTCACATCGGAGTGCTGCTGCAGGCTCTTTGCATGTCTTGACCAATCAGATTAAACAGAAAATTGCAGTTTGAGCGGTACAGGCACAAAGCTCATGGCGCGCTCTCCATTTTCCTCAGGTGTTTATTTGGTAAGCGTGATAACACATTACTCTCAACAGACACAAGCAAAAAATCATTCATAAATGTAGTATCCCATACACCTAAACCTTAGCGATCTGAAATGCTGTATTGCGTGGAAACAATACTATTTTTCAGTCTGGTCAACTGTAGCCTACTAACAACAGCAGTTGCATAGTCTAGCCTACTGTGCGTCTCTCTGGTCAGGGTAAACGAAGCGGTGTGTATTTATAGACAATTGGGATCAAATTTGGTTTATATTTAAACTTGTGCTGACTAGGCTACCCAAATTATTAACTGGAATTCATCAATAAACAAAATAGCTGACAGACTGTACATTTTTCATTAGGTCTATGGTTGCATAGGGCTGGACTAAATAAAACAAGCTCAGCCCTGTGAGTTTTTTATTGTCCAATCATGTTGCTTTCTCTGTGTCTGTGTAGGAAACCTCCCTAGTCCTTGGTAGCCTATCATTTAGAGCACAAGGTCGTTGGTTTGAATACCAGAGCTGACAAAGTTAAAAAAAACTGTCAATGTGCTCTTGAGCAAGGCACTTAACCCTAATTTTCTCCAATACAATTCATATGAACACTCCCTTACGGAAAAAACCACATGATTTCACGTGACATTTCCCCATGTTTTGCACGTGACACCATGTATTTTTGAAACACTTCACATCTGATGATGTGGACTTTCACATGAGAAATAATGTGAAAGCATTTCGTTTTTGGAACACTTCACATGTGATTATATTTCACATGTGGATTTTCACAGGTGATGCCCTGCAAACAAAAATGAGTTATGATGCACACTGTACTTTTAACTTTTTAAACTTTTTAGTGTTTTCAACTTACATATTTGACTCACTTTAACATACATGATGTAAACTGAGGGTACAAACACTAGGACCACCTTCTTAATATGGAGTTGCACCACCTTTTTCCTTCAGAAGAGCCACAATTTGACGGGGTATCGAAAGCATTCCGAAGGGATTATGGCCCATTTAGACTCCAATGCTTCCCACAGTTGTGTTAAGTTGGCTGGATGTCTTTTGGGTGGTGGACCATTCTTGATACGCATGCAAAACTGTTGAGTGTGAAAAACCCAGCAATGTTGCAGTTCTTAACATACTTAAACCGGTGCACCTGGCACCTACTACCATATCCCGTTCAAAGGCACTTTAATATTTTGTCCTGCTCACATATACACAATCCATGTCTCAATGCCTAAAAATCCTTTAACCAGTCTCCTCCCCTCCATCTACACAGATTTGACGTGGATTTAACAAGTGACGTCAATAAGGGATCATAGTTTTCACCTAGTCAGTCTAAGTCATGGAAAAAGCACATGTTCCTAATGTTTTGCACACTGTGTTAGTTTAATTATACAGTCATTATTATTCAACATGTCCTTATCTGTGATTTGAACTCACAACCTCTTGGTTCATGGCATTCCGATCTTCCTTCTACGCCACCATGTCTGTATCATTAAATAATTTCACCTGTATTCCTACACTTGGAACTTTAAAGTATACCTCAGCCTTGTTAAAAATACACTCAAGAAAATGTCATGTGAAGTGTTCCAAAAACACATGATTTCACATGTGAAATGTCACATGTCAAGTGTTACAAAAACACGTTATCATATGTGAAATTCATGTATTTTTTCCGTAAGGGACTACACTGTTGCAGAGTTTTCATCCTCGCCAAGGGCCATGATTTTTTTTAACCATGTTACCTGATTAGAAAGTATCTGGTCCCATCATAGCCCATATTAAACCTTTTCACAACAATACCTCTGGACCTTACAACAATAAGAATCACTTCTTATTGTGTAAGGTCCAGAGGTTTACCTGGTTAGGTTACCAGATTAGGAAAAACTACGGGCCCCAGTTTTTATTTTCTTCCGCCAACCCACTCTGGGACCTGTGGTGCCATTTCTGACTCACTGTAACAGAAAACACACACAACTGCCATGTAAACAAAGTGTTTATTAACTGTTTGTTTAAACTGTTATTTCCTCTCTGTCATTTTTACACAGAAACTTCCTCTTCAGATTGAGTCTCAACAACGTGTCTCTCATCCAGGTAAAATAAGTCCACCTCTCTTCTCTTGCTGTGTGTTGTCCAGTTACATATAATCTGATTACAACAAAAAAACAACTAATCAGTTATTCCAGCAAAAATATTGTAATCAGATTGGATACTTTTGAAAAACTCTGATTACTTAGATTACTTTTCAATTCCAAAAGGATCTTTGTGTAAAAGTACATTATGACATCATTTCTGTTTTCTCAATGACATTCAGTTCAGCCTTTGGAAAAAAGGTGCAACTTTTAAGTTAATTCCACTCGAACGAGTCTGACCAAAAGTCAGTCCACTATGATGACACACCAAATGCGTTTGGTGGATCCTTTTTGTCGTCGTCTTATGCCTCTTAAAGGGTAACTCTCAACCCCAATTTCCGCCTTTGCCCTTACCCCTTCAAATTTTCAAAACATGCATTCAGGTGAGACGTAGTGGTTGGGGGGAATTGCTAGTAAATATTCATTTTGGGGGTGGGTAAAGGTAGTTGTACCTGATTCCAAAAGTTTCTCACTAAAATATACCAGGAGTCCACTGGCACGCTCTGATAATAAAATGATGTCCAGGGACGTATTTGCTTATGATGCACATTTAACTCACAGTGTAAGGCACTTATTTGCTGACATCTATTGCCACTTGCGGTGTAAATTCGAATCCCCCATGGGACGCAAAATAAATGTGGACTCACATTTATTGCGGTATTGTATTGGGAAGAAAAGTGCCATCATCACCTTAGAAATTAAGATGAATTCAATCCAACTCACATTGCAGTATTTACACAGTAGCTCTTTTTCCAATGGTCAAATGAACTCACAGATTGGTCTTGGTTACTGTATAAAAACCTACAACTACTACCAGGGCATCCCTTCTCACAGACATGCTTTCACTTTTCAGAATTACAAGTGTGTGGCAGGCAATAAATAATGTAGATAAAGGATTTGAAAAAAATATATATATCTGCCTGAGGCCTCCTGAGTGGTGCAGTGGTCTAAGGCATTGCATTGCTGTGCCACTAGAGATTCTGGGTTCGAGTCCAGGCTCTGTTGCAGCCGGCCGCAACTGGGACACCAGTTGGCGCACAATTGGCCCAGCGTCATCTGGATTAGGGGAGGGTTTGGCTGGTAGGGATGTCCTTGTCCTGTTGTGCACTCCTGTGGCTTGCCGGGCGCAGTGCACGCTGACACGTTTGCCAGGTGTACGGTGTTTCCTCTGACACATTGGTGTGGCTGGCTTCTGGGTTAAGTGGGCATTGTCTCAAGAAGCAGTGCGGCTTAGTTGGGTTGTGTTTCAGAGGACGCATGGCTCTCAACCTTTGCTTCTCTTGAGTCGGAGTTGCAGCGATGAGACAAGACTGTAACTACCAATTGGATACCACAAAAAAGGGGTTCATTTTATATTTTTTAAATCTATATATATCTGCCCAATGTGGTATTAGAACTCACAAATATGAGCCAACTGTCTTAGCATACAGCACCACCAATCAGTCATCACATTTGGGGAAAAATACAATGACTTGACATGACCACCATTGTCATCTATTTCTTGTTACGATGGATGTAGCTACGATTATAAACTTATAATCGTCATAGCCTACATTTTGTTTTCTTCATAAAAGCACATAGATGTGTATGAAAACGTTGAATTAAGTCATATGCAGAAATGTGCCTAACTGCCTTTTGAATTTAGTCAAGGAAGCATCATGCAAAATGTATTGGTACACTCCACTTACCAAGGCCATTGCCAAATAAAGCACACGGTCACCTGCTTTTATAGTGAGCGTTGAGGTGGTACCACCCAGCACATCTAGAAGGGAGTGTATTTCATACTGAACCCCTTCCTTGAGGTGGTACCACCCAGCACATCTAGAAGGGAGTGTATTTCATACTGAACCCCTCCCTTGAGGTGGTACCACCCAGCACATCTAGAAGGGAGTGTATTTCATACTGAACCCCTTCCTTGAGGTGGTACCACCCAGCACATCTAGAAGGGAGTGTATTTCATACTGAACCCCTTCCTTGAGGTGGTACCACCCAGCACATCTAGAAGGGAGTGTATTTCATACTGAACCCCTTCCTTTAGGTGGTACCACCCAGCACATCTAGAAGGGAGTGTATTTCATACTGAACCCCATCCTTGAGGTGGTACCACCCAGCACATCTAGAAGGGAGTGTATTTCATACTGAACCCCATCCTTGAGGTGGTACCACCCAGCACATCTAGAAGGGAGTGTATTTCATACTGAACCCCATCCTTGAGGTGGTACCACCCAGCACATCTAGAAGGGAGTGTATTTCATACTGAACCCCTTCCTTGAGGTGGTACCACCCAGCACATCTAGAAGGGAGTGTATTTCATACTGAACCCCTTCCTTGAGGTGGTAACACCCAGCACATCTAGAAGGGAGTGTATTTCATACTGAACCCCTTCCTTGAGGTGGTACCACCCAGCACATCTAGAAGGGAGTGTACTTCATAATGAACCCCTTCCTTGAGACGACAGAGGAACCTTCTCAAGGTGCCTCTACATCACCATTTCAATGGTGGAGTTCAACCGCTAGGGGTAAAAACAGCTAGATGTACTACTAAAAGAACAATATATCACCCTGGCAATGAACTGTCGAAAATGAAGACCAGAATGAATGTGTTTCACTATAACTAAGCCTAAAATATCCTGGTTTTCGATTAAAACAACTTTTCATGAAAGTTACTCTTTAAAGGGAAAGTAATCCGATTACATTACTGATTTTGGGTAATCTCAAAATTACGTTACTGATGACCATTTTGGACACTTAACTGTAATGGGTTACATTTAGAATGTAGCCTATCGAACCCTGTCAGTGGTCTTTAACAAACCACACTTATCTGTCTGCAGCCAGCGCTCTCTTCCGCTGGGCTCCCAGACCTGCTCCTATTCTCTCCTTCTCCTCCTCCCTCTACTCCTGTTCTGTCGCTCCATCTTTAACTTTCCTGGCAGCAGTTGGCTTGCTGGTATTGATTCTGTGGTTTTGGGACTGGAGTGTTTTCATCTCCTAGGATGGTGGTGGGGTGGTGAAAGAGTGAGTGTTTGGTGTGATGTCTATATGGAGGTAGCTACTGTTACAGGGGTCTACTGTGGGATTACAGTGCATCAGGTAGAGAAGGCTTGTGGTGGTGTGGGACCTGTTTTTAGTATTCCAGCCCTGGAGATTGTACATCACAAACCACAGTTTTTATGCGAGTAAAATTCTACTCGAGCGGCGGGGTAGCCTCGTGGTTAGAGCATTGGGACAGTAACCGAAAGGTTGCTAGATCGAACCCCTAAGCTGACAAGGTAAAAATCTGTTGTTCTGCCCCTGAACAACGCAGTTAACCCACTGTTCCTAGGCAGTCATTGTGAATAAGAATTTGTTCTTAACTGATTTGCCTAGTTAAATAAAGGTAATAAAAAAAATACCAAAAAACAAAAATTAAGTTTCAGTACAATTTTATAAATGCCGACAGATAGTTAGTTAGTTAGTTTGACACGGTGGGATATTTTTGTGTTGGTAAAATTAATTATGCTAGAAATGGTGGTGGAAACATTTTTATACTCATATTGATATAATAACCATCATCGAAGTAAACTTGGAGTCACGCGATATGATATGTGGTCTCCCACTACAAAACCATGCAGTTTATTAGGCTTCAGATTAAATCAATTATGATGGCCTTCACACGGTGATGAAAGTGGCACGGCCGGTCTTGATGCTCCTTTCCAATAATATTGGGGGTCTGATACTGGTGACATGATGATTGATGCTTGACTGCCGTTGACAAATACAAATATTTGCGCTCTTATCAATAATAATCTAATGTAGACTAGCCTACCTGAACTGTGTCTGTGAGCTGTTAGCTAAAGAACATGTACCCAGACCAGAGCCAAGACTATTGTAATAGTTCCAAAAGTGTCCAACCCCGTCCATCTGGCACTCAAGCAAGACTCAATCAAACACTCCTTGAAAGAACGCGAATACTATTTGAACCCAGGTATGACTAAATCAAATCAAATTTATTTGCAAAATCCTTACATCAGCTGATGTCACAAAGTGCTGTACAGAAACCCAGCCTAAAACCCCAAACAGCAAGCAATGCAGGTGTAGAAGCACGGTGGCTAGGAAAAACTCCCTAGGAAGCCAGGACCTATGAAGAAACATAGAGGAACCAGGCTATGAGGGGTGGCCAGTCCCCTTCTGTCTGTGCCGGGTGGAGATTATAACAGAACATGCCCAAGATGTTCAAATGTTCATAGATGACCAGCAGGGTCAAATAATAATAATCACAGTGGTTGTCGCAGGGGCAACAAGTCAGCACCTCAGAAGTACATGTCAGTTGGCTTTTCATAGCCAGTCATTCAGAGTATTTCTACCGCTCCTGCTGTCTCTAGAGAGTTGAAACAGGAGGGGTCAGGAGACACTGTAGGCCCCATCCTACGGTACTCCCGGACAGGGCCAGTGGAGAGAGGGAAACCGGCCAGGCAGAGACAGCGAGGGCGGTTCGTTGTTCCAGTGGCTTTCCGTTCACCTTCACACTCCTGGGCCAGACTACACTCAATCATAGGACCTACTGAAGAGATGAGTCTTCACAGGGGTAGGTAGACCATTCCATAAAAATGGAGCTCTATAGGAGAACGCCCTGCCTCCAGCTGTTTGCTGGAGTCTTGTGACTGTAGCGTACGTGTATGTACGGCAGGACGAAATTGGAAGATAGGTAGGAGCAAGCCCATGTAATGCTTTGTAGGTTAGCAGTAAAACCTTGAAATCAGCCCTTGCCTAAACAGGAAGCCAGTGTAGAGAAGCTAGCACTAGAGTAATATGATCAAATCTTTTGGTTCTAGTCAATATTCTAGTGCTAAACACGGCTGCTAACTGAAGTTTATTTAGTGCTTTATCCGGGTAGCCAGAAATTACAGCATTGCAGTAGTCTAACCTAGAAGTGACAAAAGCATGGATTAATTTTTTTTTCTGCATAATTTTTGGACAGACATTTCTGATTTTTGCAATGTTACGTAGATGGAAAAAAGCTGTCCTTGAAACAGTCTTGATATGTTCGTCAAAAGAGAGATCAGGGTTCTTCAGTTTTATTTGAGACGACTGTACAACCATCAAGATTAATTGTCAGATTCAACAGAAGATCTCTTTGTTTCTTGGGACCTAGAACAAGCATCTCTGTTTTGTCCGAGTTTAAAACTAGAACATTTGCAGCCATCCACTTCCTTACGTTTGAAACACAGGCTTCAAAAAGGAGGGCAATTTTGGGGCTTCATCATGTTTGTCTTCAGGAAGGCAGTGAGTTGCTGTGCAACAGCTTTTTTTTTATAAATGGAGAGGAATGGGAAAATCAATATAGGCCGATAGTTTTAAAAAAATTCCTGGGTCAAGGTTTGGCTTTTTCAAGAGAGGCTTTATTACTGCCACTTTTAGTGAGTTTGGTACACATCCGGTGGATAGAGAGCCATGTATGTTCAACATAGGAGGGCCAAGCACAGGAAGCAGCTCTTTCAGTAGTTTAGTTGGAATAGGGTTCAGTATGCAGCTTGAAGGTTTAGAGGCCATGATTATTTTTATCAATGTGTCAAGAGATATAGTACTTAGAGGTTGAGTGAAATGAGTGAATGCTATATGTTTGTCTGATTCTACAGCACAACGACCTGTTTTTCTGCACCGAGAAGGTTGATGGATGAATGAACCCATGTCACCACACACAGACTTAGGCTTCTATGACAAAGTGCTCTTTCAGCACGGTCACAACAGAGTGACATAATATGTGAGCAGCTGCCACCAGTGTGCCAATATCAATGTTTCCCCACTGGGCAAAAACTGGTTGAATCAACATTGTTTCCACGTCATTTCAACTAAATAAATCAATGTGATTGAATAAAGGTGTAAAACTGATTGGATTTGTAAGAAGACATCAACATAAGGCCATTTAGTATTTTTTTCACCCAACTTTGAACCTAAATCCAATGACATGGTCATTTTTTGTTGTTGATTTCAAGTTGAATTCACGTTAGTTGACAACTCAACCAACTGTAAATCAAAACTAGACGTTAAACTGACATCTGTGCCCAGTGGTCTTTTGTTTTTGGTGCTCTTGTCTTTTTTTTGGATGTGGAAGAGGACTGGGGTTGGTGAGTTTTGCACACTGTTTCTGTACGTGGTAAAATGGTTCTGGCAGTCCTGAAATGAACCACGTCTTTCAACATCTGTACGCCCACGTGCACACACACACTCTTTATTGTCTTGTCTTGAGCTGGGGGATAAACAAGGCAGCTCCCTCTTCATTCTGTTCTAACTGGAGGTGTCATTAGGTGTGCCAGGGCCCAAATCGATGAGCACAGAACATTGCTGCTGCCATGTTAGTAGGAGAGGATCTGAGCCTGCCAGCATGCCTAAAGAGATGGAAGGACGCTGCTTCAAACTATTCCTCTTCCTCCTCCTGCCCGTTAGCCTGAACCATACACAGCAGCAGGAGAGAGCTATCCAACCCAGTCCCGGAGGAACTAAGGGTTGGCTGGCTTCAGCCCTGCACAATCACACAGACCTGAAATGGAGGTCAGGTATTGAAATGGGGTGAAAGTGAGTCTACATTTACCTGCTGTCCTCTAGTTGAAACGAGTCTCTGATTGATTGAGAAGTAACTGGAGTAACAACCACTATTCACTATTCAGTCAGAGCAGACCTATTCATGCATTTTAATGGCAGCCCAGTCTTTATCAAAGCTGACCCATTATCCCTGTAACCACATCCCTTTTGAGCGTCCCTACCTCGTCTGTCTGTGTCTCTGTCTCTCTCTTCCCTGTCTCCTCATCCCTCTCTCACTCTCTGCCCCTCTCTCTATGTGACGCTATTAGAGTCCCCCTGTGTGTTGCTTAGAGGACTATAATGGAACAGCCCAGCGATGGAGCTCACCTCCCCATGCCAAACACACAGCTCCTGTCAGGAGAGATGAAGGGGAGAGATGAGGACAGAGGGGTGAGGACAGGCCTTTTAGTTCTCCCCTTGCTGCGGGGAGAAGGGAGAAAAAAAGGGAGAGATGTGGGAGGAAAGGGGGTGAGGACAGGCCTTTTAGTTCTCCCCTTGCTGCGGGGAGAAGGGGGGAAAAAGGGAGAGATATGGGTGGAAAGGGGGTGAGGACAGGCCTTTTAGTTCTCCCCTTGCTGGGGGGAGAAGGGAGGAAAAATGGAGAGATGTGGGAGGAAAGGGGGTGAGGACAGGCCTTTTAGTTCTCCCCTTGCTGGGGGGAGAAGGGAGGAAAAAGGGAGAGATGTGGGAGGAAAGGGGGTGAGGACAGGCCTTTTAGTTCTCCCCTTGCTGGGGGGAGAAGGGAGGAAAAAAGGGAGAGATGTGGGAGGAAAGGGGGTGAGGACAGGCCTTTTAGTTCTCCCCTTGCTGGGGGGAGAAGGGAGGAAAAAGGGAGAGATGTGGGAGGAAAGGGGGTGAGGACAGGCCTTTTAGTTCTCCCCTTGCTGGGGGGAGAAGGGAGGAAAAAAGGGAGAGATGTGGGAGGAAAGGGGGTGAGGACAGGCCTTTTAGTTCTCCCCTTGCTGGGGGAGAAGGGAGGGAAAAAGGGAGAGATGTGGGAGGAAAGGGGGTGAGGACAGGCCTTTTAGTTCTCCCCTTGCTGGGGGGAGAAGGGAGGGAAAAAGGGAGAGATGTGGGAGGAAAGGGGGTGAGGACAGGCCTTTTAGTTCTCCCCTTGCTGCGGGGAGAAGGGAGGAAAAAAGGGAGAGATGTGGGAGGAAAGGGAGGAGACAGCCTTTTAGTTTTCTCTGAGAAGGTGGGAGGAAGGGGAAGTGCTGATGCTGGCTTTGAAGGCGGACCCAGGCTATTCAAACAGACACCTGGGAGAACACCTGTCATAGACATTAGTGGGAAGGCAAGTGTGGAGGAGAGGAAAAGGAGAGATTGAGAGGGAGAGACAGAGGGAAGGGGATAAATACAGTGGTCATCTCCAGGGAGGAGAGAGAGACCTATCCAACCAAAAAACACAGGCACAGAAAACCTTAGCTTACACCTTCTCTATGGTGAATCACTAAAACAATGCATAAATACTGTAAGATAAAAGAAGGAATAGAATGCCAGAAAACAGCTCAATGTGATTGAAAAATCCATTAAATCAAATCACTTCTGGGAAAATTGGAACACACTAAACAATCAACAACACGAAGAGCTATCTATCCAGAATGGAGATGTATGGATAAACCACTTATCCAACCTTTTTGGACTATAACAAAAAACCAAGAACAAAAACATATACTGTACATGATCATATACTGAACATAGAATCAACTACTAAAGACTACCAGAACCCACTGGATTCTCCAAATACATTGGAATGGCTACAAGACCAAATATAAAACCTCCAACCCAAAAAGGCCTGCGGTGTTGATGGTATAGTATACTAAATTAAATGATAAAATACACCGACCACAAATTCAAATGGCTATTAAACTCTTCAACATTATCCTCAACTCTGGCATCTTCCCCAGTATTTGGAATCCAGGTCTGATCACCCTAATCCACAAAAGTGGTGACAAGTTTCCCTCCAATAATTACCGTGGAATCAACGTCTATGAAAAGCAATCTCTGAAAAATCCTTTGCACTATCATCAACAGAAGACTCCAACATTTCCTCAGTGAAAACAATGTCCTGAGCAAATGTCAAATTGGCTTTCTACCAAAATACCGCACAACAGACCACGTATACACCATGCACACCCTTAGTGACAAACAAACCAACCAAAACAAAAGCTTTTGTGATTTCAAAAAAGCTTTAGATTCCTTTTGGCAAGAGTGTCTGCTATACAAATTTATGGAAAGCGGTGTTGAGGGGGGGGGACATATTGCAATATACAATTCATTTACACAAACAACAAGTGTGCAGTTAAAATTGCCAAATAAACACATTTCTTTCCTCTGGGCCATGGGATGAACTCAGAAATCAAATGTCTACTGTTTGCTGATGATCTGGTCCTTCTGTCCCCAACCAAGAAGGGCCTACAGCAGCATCTAGCTATTCTGCACAGATTCTGTCAGACCTGGGTCCTTTCAGTAAATCTCAGTAAGACAAAAAATAATGGTGTTCCAAAAAAGATCCAGTTGCCAGGACCACGAATACAAATTCCATCTGGACATCGTTGCCGTAGAGCACACAGAGAATTATACCTACTGTGGCTTAAACATCAACACCACAGGTAACTTCCACAAGGATTTGAACGATCTGAGAAACAAGGCAAGAAGGACCCTCTATGCCATCAAAAGGAACATAAACTCGATATTCTTGGCTAAAAATACTTCAATCAGTTATAGAACCAATTGCCCTTAATGGTTGTGAGGTATGTGGTCCACTCACCAACCAATAATTCACATAATAGTACAAACCCAATTGAGACTCTGCATGCAGAATTCTGCAGAAATATACTTTGTGTGCAACGCAAAACCGCAAACAATGCATGCAGAGCAGAATTAGGACTATACCCGCTAGAATCCAGAAAATAGCTGTTCAATTCTACAACCACCTAAAAGGAAGTGATGCCTACATATTCCATCACAAAGCCCCTTACCTGCAGAGAAATGAACCTACAGAAGAGTCCTCTCAGCCAGCTGGTTTTGGGGCTCTGTTCACAAACAGACCCCACAGAGTCCCAGGACAGCAAAACAATTAGACCCCACCAAATTAAGCAAAAAGATTACAATTTGACACACTGTAAATAATCAAACAAAAACAGAGCAATTTCGAATGCTATCTGGCTCTAAACAGAGAGTACACAGTGGCAGAATACCTGACCACAAAAGTAAGAAAATCCTTGACTATGTACAGACTCAGTGAGCATAGCCTTGCTATTGAGAGAGGCCGCCATAGGCAGACCGAGAGAGAAGGCAGTCTAAGTGCACACTGCCCACAAAATTAGTTGGAAACTGAGTTCCATTTCCTAACCTCCTGCTAAATGTATGATCACCTTAGAGATGCATATTTTCCACAGATCATATTCCAGAATTTGAAAAAAAGTTAAACACTGACCTTTAGGTCGTACATGTTGAATGGTTTTTCAGTGTATCTGCATGACACCATCCAAAGGGAAACTAAAAGAGGAACGCAGATGAAGGAAGCAGCTAGAGCAATCTTCCTTCCTTCCTTCCTTCATTTCTCTCTCTCTCTCTCTCTCTCTCTCTCTCTCTCTCTCTCTCTCTCTCTCTCTCTCTCTCCTCTCTCTCCCTCTCTCTCTCTCTCTCTCTCTCTCTCTCTCTCTCTCTCTCTCTCTCTCTCTCTCTCTCTCTCTCTCTCTCTCTCTCTCTCTCTCTCTCTCTCAATTCAATTCAAGGGCTTTATTGGCATGGGAAACATGTGTTAACATTGCCAAAGCAAGTGAGGTGGACAACATACAAAGTGAATATATAAAGTGAAAAACAACAAAAATTAACAGTAAACATTACACATACAGAAGTTTAAAAACAGTAAAGACATTACAAATATTACAAATAAATCTCTCTCTCTCTCTCCTGTTCTCTCTCTCTCTCCTGTTCTCTCTCTCTCTCCTGTTCTCTCTCTCTCTCTCCCTCTCTCTCTCTCTCTTTCTCTCCTGTTCTCTCTCTCTCCTTTTCTCTCTCTCTCGCTCTCTCTCTCTCTCCTGTTCTCTCTCTCTCTCTCTCTCTAGTTACTTTTGTTCTCTCCCTTCTCTCTCTCTCTCTCTCCTGTTCTCTCTCTCTCTCCCTCTCTCCCTCACACCCTCTCTCTCCCTCCTGCTCTCTCCCTCTCTCTCCTGTTCTCTCTCACTCGTCCCCTCTCTCTCCTGCTCTCTCCCTCACTGTCTCACTCTGCTGTGTGTTTTGTGTGGAGCTGGCAGACTACATCACACAAACACACTCTCAGCAGGGGCCAAGAGGACAGAGTGTGTGGGTGTGACTCAGAGAATCCCACAACATACCTCACCACATCCCTCACTCTAGCTCCCCTACGGTGAGAGGATGAGAGACCGAGTGATACGTTCCAGGAAAAGGAGCGCACTGACAATTGTGTCAGATGTTCTTACCCAAAAGGGGATGCAGTGATCCCACACGGTGTGTGTCAATGACAAAGGAGATCATTAATTCACACACCCCCCCCCTCCCCACCACCATACCTACCAGCTCAGAATCCTAAGCACAAAAAACTTCAAGTATGTGTGGGCACCACAGGAGTTTGGTGGCACCTTAATTGGGGAGGACGGACTCGTGTTAATGACTGGAGCGGAATGATTGGAATGTTATCAAATACATCAAACACATGGTTTCCATGTGTTTGATAACATTCCATTTGCTCTGGTTCCAGCCATTTTTATGAGCCGTCCTCCCCTCCACTGGTGGGCATATTCTATCAGTATCAAGGGAAATGATTTAGATTTCCGCAGGACCGTGAGTGAGCATAGAAGCAGTAGCTTCTTCTCCACAAAGACCAGAGAGGTGGGCTATAAAATCCATGTTGGCCATTTGTAAGCATTCCATGGATGTGTCCTGTGCAGATATTTTATTATGGGTTAGGTACAGTATGTACAGTGATGGGCAGTATTTCTGCACTCCAAAGTATTTTGTTTTTGCAAAATACTGTAATTTGTCTTTTCAAAATATAAAATACTTTTCTGTATCATTTTTATAGTGGTTTACATTTTGTGGCCCACCTTTCACCCTGCATTGGTATCAGAAGTCTGATATCACTATGGTGTGACAAAACATCTGCTATAAACTATATAAATGTTTATGAAAAATCCAGAATTGCAAAGCAAGCCGAGTATTATTCTAATAAGTTCCGCCCCATATGTCATTGTCACATATACATGTACATTTTGGTAATTTTAGCAGACATACTTATCCAGAGTGACTCAACTAAGGTAGATAAACAACAACATACAGTATCACAGTCATGTGTTTTTGTAACCGTTTCTGAGAATATTGTTGCTGTTCGGGCTGGCTACTTGCAAAAGTATTTGAAAATACAAAATACATGTATTTTAATTAATCGAATTACACAATACAAGTATACAAATATTTTGTGGTTTATTTTGGTACAGATACAAATTACTGTAAAGATAAATGTATCTGGATCAGCGGTCTAAGGCACTGCATCTCAGTGCTAGTGGCGTGACTACAGACATGGTTTGATTCCAGGCTGTATCACAACTGGCCGTGATTGGTAGTCCCATAGGGCGGCGCACAATTGGCCCAGCGTCGTCTGGGTTAGGGCTTGGCTGGGGTAGGCCGTCATTGTAAATAAGAATTTGTTCTTGACTGACTTGCCTAGTTAAAAAAATTGTAATTGTACAGTATTTAGTCATTTTTGCCAATCCATGGGTATGTGTTGGACAGGCCAGAAAGCCCTGGAGGCTATGAGGGCCAGAAGGGGAGTGCTGAGGTGGACTAAGGTGAAATAAATCATTTAATTATCTTTCTCTCAATTCAAAAAGCCTTTATTGGCATGGGAAACATGTTTACATTGCCAAAGCAAGTGAAATAAACAATCAACAAAAGTAAGATACAAAGCAATATAAAAAAACAATTAACATTTAACAGTAAACATTTCACGACTCCCTTAGAATGCAAGATTACACATGATAGTCAGCTTTTTCCAGTCAGTTTCAAACCAGAACACCTATATCTCCCAAGTGTTCAGATTTTAACACTCGTGTTTACTGTCCCATTGTCCTGTTGAGTCATTAGACATTGATGTGACTTTTACATGCCTTTTATTCAGATTAGTGTTAGGAATGTCTGTCACCTTACATACATTTCAGCACAACTGAACGGAACATTTGATTTAAGAAAGCTTTTCAAACACACAGTGTTGTTACTCAGCTAATTTTCTTTATCTCTCCTGAGTGAAAAAGATGTGGGAGTGGCTTCATTATCATATTTCCCAGCATGCTTTGTTGGAGGTTGATTTTTTGAGTAGTTTGTTTTAATATCAGAATTCTTTATCTATGTTTCCTCATGCACATTAATTCATTGATCTTGTAATACAGAAAGATAAGCGAAAAACATTTCTAAACTAATCCAATTTATAAGGCGTTGGATTTATTGCACCTGTTACCGAGATGGTTTTTCCAGTTTAGATGGTTTAGCTGGACAGAGTTGTTAAGTCTTCTCTATGTCTTGAATCTGATAGGCATTACTCATCATTTCACAAACTACCATGTTTAAACTTGCTGGTCTGCAAAGGTCTAGGAGTTTTGAAGGTTTCAGGGACAATAATTTATTGAACAAAACAATGTCTCTGTCACTAACAATCAAAGTCATGGGTGGGTATCTCTCACATACACTTGAAATGCTGGGAAATATGCAAATATGGCTTTACACGCTGCAGTGTTAAAACAACACCTCTGGGCCGGTTTCCCAGACCTGTGTCCAGCCTAGTCCTGGACTAAAAAACATTCTTAATGGAGATTACTGTTGAACGTGGCATGAGGCAGCACTTTGTTTATTGTTTTGGCAAGTTTTGAAGTGTCTGAAAATGTGTTTTATTGGAAAAGTTTGGTTACTAACTAGCTACCTTTTGATTTTGGATCCCGCAACGAGGTTGGCATCAGTTGCTGGAACCACTGCTATCTGTCCAGGAATCATACCAATCAAGGGTCTGATGATGAGCTGTTTGGCGTATCAGCTAGCCTAGCTGCCACTGTTAGCTGCCTATTAAGTTAGCAGGGTTTCCTTGAGGGCTTGGATGCAGCCCGCGATGCAGTTAGCCCTTGTGGCTGGGACTGTGGCTGTCTAGATCCCTACAGTTTGTTGGTCTTTCCATCTCCCCTGTGACCTGCCCTGTCTGGAATTGCGGGGAGTAACAGAGTAGCCTACATTGCTACCATGATAAAGACCAAAGCCGGTGGGCGTACCGTTGATGACAGTGGTGTCTCTTTATCACAGGTGAAGGATATTGTAAACAAACAAAATGAGTTTTACAAGCAGTTGTTACAACAAGAAAATTGATTCAAGTATTGTGTCAAAATACTGGTGGAGTCAACTAATAGAAGAATGGACAACCTGACCAGAGAGGTCCAGGACCTGAAGAACAGTTTGAAGTTCTCCCAGGGTCAGCTCGATGAGTTTTAACAGGAAAACGGCAAGATTACAAAAATCTGTAGGTCATTGAGAAAGGACATTCTGTATGTAAATCCAGGATGACAATGCCACAGAAATCAGATTATTTGGGGTGACAATCAAGGCGGAACAACATTATTGTAGACAGGATTGCAGAATCTACACATGAGACCTGGACGGAGTCTGAGGACAAAGTGAGGGAAATGATCTAAGAGAAACTGAAGATGGACCACAGGAAGATTGCGTTGGAGCACGCCCACAGGACTGGAAAACCCACCATCGACCGAGGTGACAGGCCCATGCCGATCTGCGGTTCTGGAATGACCCAAGAACTTCCTCAACAAGGACTATCTTGAAGCTGTGTGCCAGAAGAGAAAATGTATTATTCCGGCCATGAAAGCTGCCAGAGCATGTGGGGACATTACTTATATCCAATATGACAGGCTCATTGTACACCCTCCCTCCCAAAAGCCTGGAAACGATGAGAGAGCCAAGCCTATGGGTTCATAGCTTCAACCCCGCAGCACACACACACGATTACACACACCAACTGATTAATGGACTGCTAAATGTATGTTTTTTTTTCTCTTGCTTTGTTTGTTCTTTTCCATATTATGTCTATCTCAGAGAAGCTACCCAGGAAAAGGCTGAAAATAGCCCATGTTAATATATTTAGCCTTAGAAATAAGGTTCATGAAAGCAATGTGTTAACATCAGATAACATTAACATATTAACCATTTCTGAGACTCATTACAAGGGTATAACATCTATAGAAGAGACAGAAATGCTCATAGGGGAGATTTGCTATATATATTCAGAGCCATATCCCAGTAATGTTTAGAGAAGATCTCATGTCAAGTGTTATTGAAGTACTGTGGCTGCAGGTTCACCTGCCTCATCTAAAGCTCATTATTTTTGGGTGGTTCTATAGGCCACCAAGTGCTGACAGTCAGTGTCTAAATCATTTGTCTGAAATGCTTGAAAGTGTATATGATGTAAACAGAGAGGGGGACCTGAATATTGACTGGTTTTCATCAATCTAGGTCCTCAAAAGGAAGCTTCTCACTGTACCCAGTGCCTGTAATCTGGTTCAGGTTATTAATCAACCAACCAGAGTGGTTACAAACACTACAGGAACAAGATCATCCACATGTATCGATCACATCTTTACTAACAGTGTAGAACTGTGTTCTAAAGCTGTATTCGTACCCATTGGATGCAGCGATCACAATATAGTGGCTATATCCAGGAGAACCAAGGTTCTAAACTGGGACCTTAAAGTAGTGTATAAGAGATCACACAAACATTTTTGCTGTGACTCTTATGTGGATTATATAAAAGATATGTATTGGTCTGATGTGATTAATGAGAAGCATCCAGATGTTGCACTTGATGCATTTATGAAATTGCATCTTCCAATTATTGAGAAACTGACTGTTAGAACTATTTAGGCTCCATGGATTGATGAGGGATTGAAAAACTGTATGGTTGAAGGAGAGAAATTAAAATAGAAAATTGAGAAATTATGTGACTAAATTTAACAAAAAGATGATGAAACTGTATTATGAAGCCACAATCAATGATATAAAGAATATTGGGAAAAAACTTTGCCGCACATGAAATTAAATTATGGGCAGAAAGACAAATTCAACAATATCTTTCATCGAATCAGGTGGCTTATTCATCACACAACCATTTGATTATTTTAATGATTAGTTAATTGGCAAAGTGGGCCAACAACAAACAGTGAGCCATCGTATTCATGCATAAAAAAATCTAATAATGAAAGAAAAGCATTGTAAGTTTGAATCTTGTAAAGTTAGTGTGGGAAAGGTGGAAAAACTATTGTTATCGACAATTAATGACAAACCTCCTGGCATTGACAACTTAGATGGAAAGCTTCTGAGGATGGTAGCTGACTATGACCAATCCTATCTGTAATATCTTTAATCTGAGTCTAGAGGAAGGTGTTTGTCCTCAGGCCTGGAGGGAAGTCATTCCGCTACCCAAGAGTGGTAAAGCTGCTTTTACTGGTTCTAACAGCAGACCAATCAGCTTTCTGCAGGCTCTTAACAAACTGTTGGAAAAAATTGTATTTGACCAAATACAATGCCATTTCTCTGTTTGATTTGACAACAGACTTTCAGCATGCTTATAGAGAAAGTGCACAACAAGTTGAGTGCCTATCACAAATGAATGATGATCGGATGAAATAAATTGACAATAAGAAGATTGTGGTAGCTGTACTGTTTGATTTCAGTGCAGCCTTTGATTTTATTGACAATAACCTGTTGTTGAAAAAACGTATGTGCTATGGCTTTTCAACCTCTGCCATATTGTGGATACAGAGCTATCGACTGTAATTCTAATAGAATTCAGAGGGGTTTTCTTTGATGAAAGCTTATCTAATGTCAAACATGTAGGGTGTTGTATACTGCAGGGTAGTTCTCTGGGCCCTCTACTTTTTTCAATTTTTACCAATGACCTGCCACTGGCACTGAACAAAACCTGTGTGTCCATGTGTGCTGATGATTCAACCATATACTCATCAGCAACCACAGCTAATGAAGTCACTGAAACCCTTAACAAGGAGTTGCAGTCAGTTTTGGAATGAGTGGCCAGTAATAATCTGGTCCTGAACATCTCTAAAACTAAGAGCATTGTATTTGGGACAAATCATTCCTTAAGCTCTAGACCTCAGCAGAATCTGGTAATGATGGTGTGGCTGTTGAACAAGTTGAAGAGACTAAATTACTTGGTGTTACCTTAAATTAGCACCTAGCTCCACTCCACTCCCATTCCCCAGGCACTCTCATTTGTTGACTGTAAACCTGTAACCGTAAAAGCTTTGGTTTTATGCATGTTAACATTAGAAGCCTCCTCCCTAAGTTTGTTTTATTCACTGCTTTAGCACACTCTGCCAACCCAGATGTCCGAGCCGTGTCTGAATCCTGGCTAAGGGACGCCACCAAAAATCCTGAATTTTCCACACCTAACTGTATAATTTTCCGACAAGATAGAACTGCCAAAGGGGGCGGAGTTGCAATCTACTGCAGAGATTGCCTGCAGAATTCTGTCATACTATCCAGGTCTGTGCCCAAACAATTTGGGCACAGACCTTCTACTTTAAAAAATCTACCTTTCCGGAAACAAGTCTTTCACCGTTGCTGCTTGTTATAGACCAGCTTCTGCCCCCAGCTGTGCCCTGAACACCATATGTGAATTTATTGCCCCCCATCTATCTTCAGAGCTCGTACTGTTAGTTGACCTAAACTGGGACATGCTTAACACCCCAGCCATCCTACAATCTAAGCTAGATGCCCTCAATCTCACACAAATTATCAGTGACCCTACCAGGTACAACCCCAAATCCTAAAACACCCTCATAGGTATCATCCTGACCAACCCTCTAAATATACCGTTGCTGTCTTCAACCAGGATCTCAGCGATCACTGCCTCATTGCCTGCATCCACAATGGGTCTGCGGTCAAATGACCACCCCTCATCACTGTCAAACGCTCCCTAAAACATTTCAGCGAGCAGGCCTTTCTAATCGACCTGGCCCATCATTCCATCAAGTAGAGGATGCCTGATTATTCTTTAAAAGTGCTTTCCTCACCATCTTAAATACGCATGCCCCATTCAAAAACATACTGTGGCGTACTGCATTAGCATCGAATAGCCCACGCGATATGCAACATTTCAGGGAAGTTAGGAACCAATATACACAGGAAGTTAGGAAAGCAAAGACTAGCTTTTTCAAGCAGAAATATGCATCCTGTAGCACAAACTCCAAAAAGCTATGGGCCACTGTAAAGTCCATGGAGAATAAGAGCACCTCCTCCCAGCTGCCCACTGCACTGAGGCTAGAAAACACTGTCACCACCGATAAATCCACGATAATTGAGAATTTCAATAAGCATTTTCACCTGCCGCGGTCATCCCCCTCTTCAAAGGGGGAGACACTCTACACCCAAACTGTTACAGACCTATATCTATCCTACCCTGCCTTTATAAGGTCTTCTGAAGCCAAGTTAACAAACAGATCACCGACCATTTCGAATCCCACCGTACCTTCTCCGCTATGCAATCTGGTTTCCGAGCTGGTCGGAAGGTGCACCTCAGCCACGCTCAAGGTCCTAAACGATATCATAACCGCCATTGAGAAAGACAGTACTGTGCAGCCGTAGTCATTGACCTGGCCAAGGTTTTCGACTCTGTCAATCACCACATTCTTATCGGCAGAATCAACAGCCTTGGTTTCTCAAATGACTGCCTTGCCTGGTTCACCAACTACTTCTCAGATAGAGTTCAGTGTGTCAAATCGGAGGGCCTGTTGTCCGGACCTCTGGCAGTCTCTATGGGTGTGCCACAGGGTTCAATCCTCAGGCTGACTCTTTTCTCTGTATACATCAATGAGGTCGCTCTTGCTGCTGGTTATTCTCTGATCCACCTCTACGCAGACGACACCGTTCTGTATACTTCTGGCCCTTCTTTGGACACTATGTTAACTCATCTCCAGAAGAGCTTCAATGCCATTACAACACTTCCTTCCGTCGCCTCCAACTGCTTTAAATGCAAGTAAAACTAAATGCATGCTCTTCAACTGATCGCTGCCCGCACCTGCCCGCCCGTCCAGCATCACTACTCTGGACGGTTCTTACTTAGAATATGTTAGACTGTAAACTCTCCTTCCAGACTCACATTAAGCATCTCCAATGCAAAATGAAATCTGGAATCGGCTTCCTATTCCTCACAAAGCCTCCTTCAGTCATGCTGCCAAACATACCCTCGTAAAACGGACTATCCTACCGATCCTTGACTTCGGCGATGTGATTTACAAAATAGCCTCCAACACTGTACTCAGCAAATTGCATGCAGTCTATCACAGGGCCATCCGTTTTGTCACCAAAGCCCCATATACTACCCACCACTGTGACCTGTATGCTCTCGTTGGCTGGCCCTCACTTCATATTTGTCACCAAACCCACTGGATCCAGGTCATCTATAAGTCTTTGCTAGGTTATGTCCTGCCTAATCTCAGCTCACTGGTCACCATAGCAGCACCCACCTGTAGCACGCGCTCCAGCAGGTATATTTCACTGGTCACCTCCAAAGCCAATTCCTCTTTGGCCGCCTTTCCTTCCAGTTCTCTGCTGCCAATGAATGGAACGAATTGCAAAAATCACTGAAGCTGGAGACTCATATCTCCCTCACTAATTTTAAGCATCAGCTGTCAGAGCAGCTTACAGATAATTGCAGCTGTACATAGCCCATATGTAAATAGCCCATCCAACTACCTCATCCCCATATTGTTATTTATTTTTTTGCTCCTTTGCACCCCAGTGTCTCTACTTGTCTACTTGCACATTAATCTTCTGCACATATATCACTCCAGTGTTTAATTGCTAAATTATAATTATTTTGCCACTACGGCCTATTTATTGCCTTACCTCCCTAATCTTACCTCATTTGCACACACTGTATATAGATTTTTTCTATTGTGTTATTGACTGTACATTTGTTTGTTCAATGTGTAACTGTGTTGTTTTTTGTTGCACTGCTTTGCTTTATCTTGGCCGCAGTTGTAAGTGAAAACTTGTTCTCAACTGGCCTACCTGGTTAAATGAAGGTGAAATCAACAATCAAAAATAAAGATTGTAAACTATCATGGTCAAAACATGTAAATTCAATGGTTCTAAAGTTGGGGAGAGATCTGTCCGTAATAAGGAAATGTTCTGCTTTTTTGACAACAAACTCCACAAAACAAGTCCTGCAGGCTCTAGTTTTGTCTTATCTTGTTTATTGTCCAGCCATGTTGTCAAGTGCTTCTAAGAAAGACAAATTCAAGCTGCAGCTGGCCCAGAACAGAGTGGAATGTCTTGCTCTTCACTTTAATCAGAGGGCTAATATAAATTATATGCATGCCAGTCTTCTCTTGGCTAAGCGTTGAGGAGAGACTGATTGTATCACTTTTTATTTTTTAAGAAACATTAATGTTTTGAAAATGTCAAATTGTTTGCATAGTCAACTTATGCACAGCTTTGACACACACACGTACCCCACCAGACATGCCACTAGGGGTCTTTTCACAGTCCCCAAATCCAAAACAAATTCAAGAAAGCTTATGGTATTATATAGAGCCATTATTGCATGGAACTCTCTCCCATCTCAAATTGCTCAAATGAACGCCTCTCCTCTCCCATATTTGACCTACTGTAGATATTAGGTGTTTATGTGTTGATATGTAGGCTCTGTGTGCCATTTTTAAATGTATGTAGTTCTGTTCTTGTGCTGTTCTTGTCTATTGATGTTGTGTATTATGTCATGTTTCATGTTCTGTGTGGACCCCGGAAGAGTAGCTGTGGCTTTGGAAAACGGTTATCCTAATGTAATACCAAATAATCAGTGTCTGGGAAACTGGCCCCTAGTGTTGTGTTCAACACGTAAACTTATTGTGCTGAATAAACGTGTTCATGTGTTTAAAATGTATCACAGTGAATAAACATGTTCTGGCTCTGGAAATTCTAAATTGTTTGATGCCTTTAAAAAATGTTAGAGAAAAGGGTTTCGTTTTGTGTTCAGATCCTTAACACTTGATTTCACAATATAGTATTCTGTCAAGTGAAATACTGAGGAAACTTTGTGATGGAAAGGTTTCTTAGAGTTTATCCTTTAACAGTGGTGTGACTTCAATGTTTTGGTTCTCTATGTCTTACTGAATTTGTCTGTTTGATATGATTGCCTTTTAGAATAAACAACACCAATGCGTAGTTTAAACCAGTCAGTGAGATACAGTATGTTTGGTTGATTGATGCCCGTTTTGTGTATTTTTAATGGAATGGTATTCATGTGCACACCCAGAAAATGAAGTAAACAGAGCACTTGTGGGAGCTGACAGTATACCAGTATGCAGATGTATTTTGTTCTCTATCGTGTTGTGTGGGCTTTTTCTTCACTGGTGCTGTGAAATGTGTCAGACCTGTTTCTCTGTATTTTCCCATGGGAGCTCTGGCAGGTACTGTACGCAGCATGCTATGTTTACCATTGGTCTGGACTGTGCTTACCTAACCTCACATTGAGCTGCTAACGTTGTCAGTTTGCTTATCTGTAACAAGTAATCTCAATGCCCACTCACTGACTCCCAGAGGGCATGATGGTTTGTCGATAATCTCCGACCACATGTCAGTACAGTGTGATAAGACAGATGACCTCCCTGTTCACATAGTGTAAGTGATAGTTATAGAGTGAAGCTATGTGTTCTAGTTTGACCCTGTAGCCCAATTGGGGACCATTAGAGTTAACGAGGGGAAGAGTTAACGAGGGGAAGGGTAGGGAGGGAAAGGCTTAGGGAGGGGAAGGGTTAGGGAGGGGAAGGGTTAGGGAGGGGTAGGCTTAGGGAGTGGAAGGGTTAGGGAGGGGAAGGGTTAGGGAGGGGAAGGGTTAGGGAGGGGAAGGGTTAGGGAGGGAAGGGTGAGGGAGGAAGGCTTAGGGAGTGGAAAGGTTAGGGAGGGGAAGGGTTAGGGAGGGGAAGAGTTAGGGAGGGGAGGGGTTAGGGAGGGGAAGGCTTAGGGAGGGGAAGGTTTAGGGAGGGGAAGGGTTAGGGAGGGTAAGGCTTAGGGAGGGGAAGGGTTAGGGAGGGGAAGGGTTAGGGAGGGGAAGGGTTAGGGAGGGGAGGAGTTAGGGAGGGGAAGGGTTAGGGAGGGGAAGGGTTAGGGAGGGGAAGAGTTAGGGAGGGGAAGGCTTAACGAGGGGAAGGGTTAGGGAGGGGAAGAGTTAGGGAGGGGAAGGGTTAGGGAGGGGAAGGCTTAGGGAGGGGAAGGGTTAGGGAGGGGAAGAGTTAGGGAGGGGAAGAGTTGGGGAGGGGAAGAGATAGGGAGGGGAAGATTTAGGGAGGGGAAGAGTTAGGGAGGGGAAGCATTAGGGAGGGGAAGGCTTAACGAGGGGAAGGGTTAGGCGAGGGGAAGAGTTGGGGAGGGGAAGAGTTAACGAGGGGAAGGGTTAGGTAGGGGAAGAGTTAGGGAGGGGAAGAGTTAGGGAGGGGAAGGGTGAGGGAGGGGAAGGGTTAGGGAGGGGAAGAGTTAGGGAGGGGAAGGGTTAGGGAGGGGAAGGGTTAGGGAGGGGAAGAGTTAGGGAGGGGAAGGGTGAGGGAGGGGAAGGGTTAGGGAGGGGAAGAGTTAGGGAGGGGAAGGGTTAGGGAGGGAAGGCTTAACGAGGGGAAGGGTTAGGGAGGGAAGGCTTAACGAGGGAAGGGTTAGGGAGGGGAAGAGTTAGGGGAGGGGACGAGTTAGGGAGGGGAAGAGTTAGGGAGGGGAAGGCTTAACGAGGGGAAGGGTTAGGGAGGGGAAGGGTTAGGGAGGGGAAGAGTTAGGGAGGGGAAGAGTTAGGAAGGGTTAGGGAGGGGAAGGGTGAGGGAGGGGAAGAGTTAGGGAGGGGAAGAGTTAGGGAGGGGAAGGCTTTGGGAGGGGAAGGGTTAGGGAGGGGAAGGGTTAGGGAGGGGAAGGGTTAGGGAGGAGAAGGCTTAACGAGGGGAAGGGTTAGGGAGGGGAAGAGTTAGGGAGGGGAAGGGTTAGGGAGGGGAAGGCTTAGGGAGGGGAAGGGTTAGGGAGGGGAAGAGTTAGGGAGGGGAAGAGTTGGGGAGGGGAAGAGATAGGGAGGGGAAGATTTAGGGAGGGGAAGAGTTAGGGAGGGAAGCATTAGGGAGGAAGGCTTAACGAGGGGGAGGGTTAGGGGAGGGGAAGAGTTGGGGAGGGGAAGAGTTAACGAGGGGAAGGGATAGGGAGGGGAAGAGTTAGGGAGGGAAGAGTTAGGGAGGGAAGGGCGAGGGAGGGGAAGGGTTAGGGAGGGGAAGAGTTAGGGAGGGGAAGGGTTAGGGAGGGAAGAGTTAGGGAGGAAGGGTGAGGGAGGAAGGGTTAGGGAGGGGAAGAGTTAGGGAGGGGAAGGGTTAGGGAGGGGAAGGGTTAGGGAGGGGAAGAGTTAGGGAGGGGAAGAGTTAGGGAGGGGAGGGGAAGGCTTAACGAGGGGAAGGGTTAGGGAGGGGAAGAGTTAGGGAGGGGAAGGGTTAGGGAGGGGAAGGCTTAACGAGGGGAAGGGTTAGGGAGGGGAAGAGTTAGGGAGGGGACGAGTTAGGGAGGGGAAGAGTTAGGGAGGGGAAGGCTTAACGAGGGGAAGGGTTAGGGAGGGGAAGGGTTAGGGAGGGGAAAAGTTAGGGAGGGGAAGAGTTAGGAAGGGTTAGGGAGGGGAAGGGTGAGGGAGGGGAAGGGTTAGGGAGGGGAAGGCTTAACGAGGGGAAGGGTTAGAGAGGGGAAGGGTTAGGGAGGGGAAGAGTTAGGGAGGGAAGAGTTAGGAAGGGGAAGAGTTAGGGAGGGGAAGAGTTAGGGAGGGGAAGAGTTAATGAGGGGAAGGGTTAGGGAGGGAAGGGTTAGGGAGGGGAAGGGTTAGAGAGGGAAGGGTTAGGGAGGGAAGGGTTAGGGAGGGAAGGGTTAGGGAGGGGAAGAGTTAGGGAGGGAAGAGTTGGGGAGGGGAAGAGATAGGGAGGAAGATTTAGGGAGGGAAGAGTTAGGGAGGGGAAGCATTAGGGAGGGAAGGCTTAACGAGGGGGAGGGTTAGGCGAGGGGAAGAGTTGGGGAGGGAAGAGTTAACGAGGGAAGGGATAGGGAGGGGAAGAGTTAGGGAGGGGAAGAGTTAGGGAGGGGAAGGGCGAGGAGGGGAAGGGTTAGGGAGGGGAAGAGTTAGGGAGGGGAAGGGTTAGGGAGGGAAGAGTTAGGGAGGGGAAGGGTGAGGGAGGGAAGGGTTAGGGAGGAAGGGTTAGGGAGGGAAGAGTTAGGGAGGGGAAGAGTTAGGGAGGGGACGAGTTAGGGAGGGAAGAGTTAGGGAGGGAAGGCTTAACGAGGGAAGGGTTAGGGAGGGGAAGGCTTAACGAGGGGAAGGGTTAGGGAGGGGAAGAGTTAGGGAGGGACGAGTTAGGGAGGGGAAGAGTTAGGGAGGGGAAGGCTTAACGAGGGGAAGGGTTAGGGGGGAAGGGTTAGGGAGGGGAAAAGTTAGGGAGGGGAAGAGTTAGGAAGGGTTAGGGAGGGAAGGGTGAGGGAGGGGAAGAGTTAACGAGGGGAAGGGTTAGGCAGGGGAAGGGTTAGGGAGGGGAAGAGTTAGGGAGGAAGGCTTAACGAGGGGAAGGGTTAGAGAGGGGAAGGGTTAGGGAGGAAGAGTTAGGGAGGGGAAGAGTTAGGAAGAGTTAGGGAGGGGAAGAGTTAGGGAGGGAAGAGTTAGGGAGGAAGAGTTAATGAGGGGAAGGGTTAGGGAGGAAGGGTTAGGGAGGGAAGGGTTAGAGAGGGGAAGGGTTAGGGAGGGAAGGGTTAGGGAGGGGAAGGGTGAGGAGGGGAAGAGTTAGGGAGGAAGAGTTAGGGAGGGGAAGAGTTAATGAGGGGAAGGGTTAGGGAGGAAGGGTTAGGGAGGGGAAGAGTTAGGTAGGGGAAGAGTTAGGGAGGGAAGGGTTAGGGAGGGAAGGGTTAGGGAGGGGAAGGAAGGGTGAGGAGGGGAAAAGTTAGGGAGGGAAGAGTTAGGAAGGGTTAGGGATGGGAAGGGTGAGGGAGGGGAAGAGTTAACGAGGGGAAGGGTTAGGGAGGGAAGGGTTAGGGAGGGGAAGAGTTAGGGAGGGGAAGGCTTAACGAGGGGAAGGGTTAGAGAGGGGAAGGGTTAGGGAGGGAAGAGTTAGGGAGGGAAGAGTTAGGAAGAGTTAGGGAGGGAAGAGTTAGGGAGGGAAGAGTTAGGGAGGGGAAGAGTTAATGAGGGGAAGGGTTAGGGAGGGGAAGGGTTAGGGAGGGAAGGGTTAGAGAGGGGAAGGGTTAGAGAGGGGAAGGGTTAGGGAGGGGAAGAGTTAGGGAGGGGAAGAGTTAGGGAGGAAGAGTTAGGAAGAGTTAGGGAGGGGAAGAGTTAGGGAGGGGGAAGAGTTAGGGAGGGAAGAGTTAATGAGGGAAGGGTTAGGGAGGGAAGGGTTAGGGAGGGGAAGGGTTAGAGAGGGGAAGGGTTAGGGAGGGGAAGGGTTAGGGGGGGAAGGGTGAGGGAGGGGAAGAGTTAGGGAGGGAAGAGTTAGGGAGGAAGAGTTAATGAGGGGAAGGGTTAGGGAGGAAGGGTTAGGGAGGGAAGAGTTAGGTAGGGGAAGAGTTAGGGAGGGAAGGGTTAGGGAGGGGAAGGGTTAGGGAGGGGAAGGGAAGGGTGAGGGAGGGGAAGAGTTAGGGAGGGGAAGAGTTAACGAGGGGAAGGGTTAGGGAGGGGAAGGGTTAGGGAGGGGAAGAGTTAGGGAGGGGAAGAGTTGGGGAGGGGAAGAGATAGGGAGGGGAAGGGTTAGGGAGGGGAAGGCTTAACGAGGGGAAGGGTTAGGGAGGGGAAGAGTTTGGGAGGGGAAGAGTTAGGGAGGGGAAGTGTTAGGGAGGGGAAGAGTTAGGGAGGGGAAGAGTTAGGGAGGGGAAGGGTTAGGGAGGAGAAGAGTTAGGGAGGGGAACAGTTAGGGAGGAGAAGGCTTAACGAGGGGAAGGGTTAGGGAGGGGACGGCTTAGGGAGGGGAAGGGTTAGGGGGTTAGGGAGGGGAAGAGTTAGGGAGGGGAAGTGTTAGGGAGGGGAAGCGTTAGGGAGGGGAAGAGTTAGGGAGGGGAAAAGTTAGGGAGGGGAAGCGTTAGGGAGGCGAAGGCTTAACGAGGGGAAGGGTTAGGGAGGGGAAGAGTTAACGAGGGGAAGGGTTAGGGAGGGTTAGGGAGGGAAGAGTTAGGGAGGGAAGAGTTAGGGAGGGAAGGCTTAACGAGGGGAAGGGTTAGGGAGGGAAGAGTTTGGGAGGGGAAGAGTTAGGGAGGGAAGAGTTAGGGAGGGAAGGGTTAGGGAGGGAAGGGTTAGGGAGGGAAGAGTTAGGGAGGAGAAGGTTAAGGGAGGGGAAGAGTTAGGGAGGGGAAGAGTCAACGAGGGGAAGGGTTAGGGAGGGGAAGGGTTAGGGAGGGGAAGAGTCAGGGAGGGGAAGAGTTAGGGAGGGGAAGGGTTAGGGAGGGGAAGGGTTAGGGAGGGGAAGGCTTAACGAGGGGAAGGGTTAGGGAGGGGAAGAGTTTGGGAGGGGAAGAGTTAGGGAGGGGAAGAGTTAGGGAGGGGAAGGGTTAGGGAGGGGAAGGGTTAGGGAGGGGAAGAGTTAGGGAGGAGAAGGTTAAGGGAGGGGAAGAGTTAGGGAGGGGAAGGCTTAACATTTAACATTTAAGTCATTTAGCAGACGCTCTTATCCAGAGCGACTTACAAATTGGTGCATTCACCTTATGACATCCACATTAACGAGGGGAAGATTTAACGAGGGGAAGTGTTAGGGAGGGGAAGGGTTAGGGAGGGAAAGGGTTAGGGAGGGGTTAGAGTTAGGGAGGAAAGGTTAACGAGGGGAAGATTTAACGAGGGGAAGTGTTAGGGAGGGGAAGGGTTAGGGAGGGGAAGGGTTAGGGAGGGGAAGGTTAAGGGAGGGGAAGAGTTAGGGAGGGGAAGAGTTAGGGAGGGGAAGGGTTAGGGAGGGGAAGGGTTAGGGTTAGGGAGGAGAAGAGTTAACAAGGGGAAAATGTAAGGGTTAGCGAGGGGAAGGGTTAGGGAGGGGAAGGGTTAGCAAGGGGAAGAGTTAGGGAGGGGAAGGGTTAGGGAGGGGAAGGGGAAGGTAGGGTAAGTGTTAGGGAGAGGAAGAGTTAGGGATGGGAGTGTCCTAGCACTGCTGACAGGGATGAGTGAGGGGTCAGTGAGCCGAGGTGGAGAGTTTGAGGGAGATGGGAGAGGTGGAGGTAGATGGGAGATGGGAGATGGGGAGGAGATGAGGGGTTTGTGTGTAGAACATTTTAATGGATATCCTCTTGATGACGAAGAGAAACAAAAATGGCATCGGGGGAGACGATTTAGCAATTTTATAACACGTTTCATGCATTTCTACAAATTTTGCCATGGAGCGGTGAGAAAAATGTGCAGTTTTACAACAAATTGTCTGCAATTCTGCACAATTTTTGATAGGGTGGAGATAAATGTTCATAAATAGTTTTTAGCTAATTTCCTGCAATTCTCCACCTTTTGCCATGTTAAAATGATATTTGAGTGAGCGTGACTAACAAAATCAATGGGGGCCTCCTGGAAAGGGCCTCTGGGCACGTGTCTGGTCGGTAATTTGACCATGATTAATACAAGTTTAGATAGCTGGCTAGACTAATTTAGCAATCTAAAGAATATAAGCTGATATGGGCTAATTGAGTGAATGTCAGCGACTGACATTTCAAGAGAAAAACTGCTGTTGCACAAACAATTCCCGAAATTGCACCTTGTATTCTACTCTTACTTTCAACAGTACGTTGAGACCCCGATTGAGTTGTAATTGTAAATGTAATAGTTTTTTGGGGTCGTGGGCCCTTAAGTCACTTAGTGGCTAGGGCCAGCACTGGGTTTGTGAGTGGAGTTTGGGGATTAAGGGAGAGGAGGTGAAAGGAGAGAGAGAGGAGGAAGAGGAGAGGTGAGGAGGTGTGTTTTTGCCGTCTGAGTGTCCCTGTGAGAGATAAGTCAGCTCTGCAGGGTTGGAATGTAAACAGCCTGGGTCTGCAGGGTCACATTGCAGTCTCAGGGGTGTTACAAACCTCTACAGCAAGCAGAACCAGCCTCACACAATCTGTCTCCATCACCCAATCCCTCTATCCCTTAGACCACTGGTTCCCAAAATGTTATAGTCCTGTATCCCTTCAAACATTCAACCTCCAGCTGCGTACCCCCTCTAGTACCAGGTTCAGCACACTCTCATATGTTGTTTTTTGCCATCATTGTAAGCCTTCAACATACACACTATACAATACATTTATTAAACATAAGAATGAGTGTGAGTTTGGCATAACCCGGCTTGTGGGAAGTGACAAAGAGCTCTTATCTGAGCAGGGCACAAATAATAATATAGTAATAATCTTGATATTTATTTAGCCATCTTATGTATAAAATTGTATTTATTCATTGAAAATTGTGAATAACTCACCACACACAGGTTAATGAGAAGGCAATGCTTGAAAGGATACGCATAACTCTGCAATGTTGGGTCGTATTGGAGAGAGTCTCAGTCTTAAATCATTTTCCACACACAGTCTGTGCCTGTATTTAGTTTTCATGCTAGTGAGGGCCAAGAATTCACCCTCACATCGATATGTGGTTGCAAAGGGCACCATTGTCTTAACAGCGCGATTTGCCAAAGCGGGATACTCTGATCGCAGCCCAATCCAGAAATCTAGCAGTGGCTTCTGATTAAATGACATTTTCACAGATCCAGTTGTTGCAATTTCGATGAGGATCTCTTGTTCAGATATCAGTAAGTGGACTGGAGGCATGGCATGAAAGGGATAACAAATCCAGTTGTTTTTGTCATCCGTTTTGGCAAAGTACCTGCATAATCGCGCACCCAACTCACTCAGGTGCTTCGCTATATCACATTTGACATTGTCCGTAAACTTGAGTTCATTTGCCAACAAAATGTTGTCAAGCACATTGGGTATAGTTACGGAGACTCCCTGTAAAGCTAGATTCAGATCATTCAAGCGAGAAAAAACATCACCCAGGTAGGCCAGTCGTGTGAGAAGCTTGTGTCACGAACCGGCTCGAAGTCCGTAACAAAAAGGGAGACAACGTGGAGATTAGGAATAACAAAATATATTTATTCACTGAAGTAACATAAATAAATTTAACAATGGTGTGTGTAGTCAATAATCAGTAGTGTAAGTGGTTGCGTGCATAAATGTGATAATGGGGGGTGTAGTCAGTAATCAGTAGTGTAAGTGGTTGCGTGCATAAATGTGATAATGGGGGTGTAGTCAGTAATCAGTAGTGTAAGTGGTTGCGTGCATAAATGTGATAATGGGGGGGTAGTCAGTAATCAGTAGTGTAAGTGGTTGCGTGCATAAATGTGATAATGGGGGTGTAGTCAGTAATCAGTAGTGTAAGTGGTTGCGTGCATAAATGTGATAATGGGGGTGTAGTCAGTAATCAGTAGTGTATGTGGTTGCGTGCATAAATGTGATAATGGGGTGTAGTCAGTAATCAGTAGTGTAAGTGGTTGCGTGCATAAATGTGATAATGGGGGGTAGTCAGTAATCAGTAGTGTAAGTGGTTGCGTGCATAAATGTGATAATGGGGGGGTAGTCAGTAATCAGTAGTGTAAGTGGTTGCGTGCATAAATGTGATAATGGGGGGGTAGTCAGTAATCAGTAGTGTAAGTGGTTGCGTGCATAAATGTGATAATGGGGGGGTAGTCAGTAATCAGTAGTGTAAGTGGTTGCGTGCATAAATGTGATAATGGGGGGGGTAGTCAGTAATCAGTAGTGTAAGTGGTTGCGTGCATAAATGTGATAATGGGGGGGTAGTCAGTAATCAGTAGTGTAAGTGGTTGCGTGCATAAATGTGATAATGGGGGGGTAGTCAGTAATCAGTAGTGTAAGTGGTTGCGTGCATAAATGTGATAATGAGGGGTGTTGAAAGGTGCCAAAGCAAACAAACAAAACGGCCACAAAAATGCCACAACCTAACAGTGTCTGCATGCATGGAGAGAGTCTACTCAATGAATGGGGAAGAGGTGTATTCATCCTGGGACACACCCGGGCCCAGGTGTGTCCCATGTCACTGACGACCCTCCCAGCTCCGCCCGCCGACATCCTAATAAGGAAAGAGCAAAGAGAAAGAAACCGGCAAACAGAGTGGGAGGGTCATCACACTCGTCATCACGCAAGCGGTCAGACAAGTGGAAATTATGGTCAGTAAAGAAAACTTTAAGCTCGTCTCTCATTGCCCCTTGTAAAAGCGATACATGGTCGCTGCCCATATCATTGCAAATTGCAGAAAATACACGAGAGTTCAGTGGCCTTGCTTTAACAAAGTTAACAATTTTCACTGTAGTTTCCAAAACGTCTTTCAAGCTGTCAGGCATTCCCTTGGCAGCAAGAGCCTCTCGGTGGATTCTGCAGTGGACCCAAGTGGCATCGGGAGCAACTGCTTGCACGCACGCAATGTAGTTCTCATCATATTTGTGCCTCTTCCATGGCTCAACGTCCCTGTCTGTTGTTCGGTGCTTTCCCGGGTAAGGGGGCAGTAGCTCTTCGGGTGCATCAGATTCACAACTGTCAGTGTCCATGCTAGGTGAGCTAACAACAAATGTAGAATTACTGATGCTAGCATTGGATGTGCTCATAGAAGCAGAACTTGTGTCGTCGACAGGTGCAGGTGTTGTACTGGTGGTAGTAGCAGTATTACCAGTGGAGCTGGTATGTGTCTCTATGGACGCAGGCCTCACATTTCTTTTAAACATTTTCAAGCAAACGGAATGAGCAGCAGCTATGTTTGGCGAGAGATAGAGAGAGAGAGAGAGAGAGAGGGAGAGAGCGAGAGAGGGAGGGAGAGAGAGGGAGAGGGAGAGAGAGAGCGAGAGAGGGAGGGAGAGAGAGAGGGAGAGAGAGAGAGAGAGAGAGAGAGAGAGAGAGAGAGAGAGAGAGAGAGAGGGAGAGAGAGAGAGAGAGAGAGAGAGAGAGAGAGAGAGAGAGAGAGAGAGGGAGGGAGAGAGAGAGAGGAGAGAGAGAGGGGAGAGAGAGAGAGAGAGAGAGAGAGAGAGAGAGAGAGAGAGAGAGAGAGAGAGAGAGAGAGAGGGGGGAGAGAGGGAGGGAGAGAGGGGAGAGAGAGAGAGAGAGAGAGAGAGAGAGAGAGAGAGAGAGAGAGGGGGAGAGAGAGAGGGAGGGAGAGAGGGAGAGAGAGAGAGAGAGCTTCTGCAGAGTTGTAAATAAAGTGTATAGTTCAACTTGTATTTTTGTCTCTTTAAGCTCCGAAAGACATTTTGTCTAAACCACTGGCTCTCATGTTGAATGTAATTCTTCTGTTCGGCGAAGCATAGCAGCAGCCATTTCTGAGGTTTTTATCACCCTAAGAAAGCTATTTCCGGGAGTTTCTTGTGTGATTTTCTCTTTCCTTTCGGAACTACAGGGCCCATTCTCTCAACCAAATGCCCCAATTTCAACAATCATTATCGCAAATATCAGTTATTTTGTTTGGGAGAAGTGAGGAAGAAAGCCCTTCAGGTCTATTTCTCTCTCTTCTTGGCCTTATTTTCCACAGAATACGTTTAAGTTTCTTTAGAGAATGTATTGCAGCATCTTGAGAAGCTGACGAACTTGTGCACTGACTGAGACCCAGATCCGTCCTCAGACAGAGGTCCTGTTTAGAGAAGCTAATGAGGACTTTCATTTGGCTGGACCGAGGCCAGTTTGCCCCAGGTGGCCAGCAGTGTGTCCCATGACTCTGTCCCAAACATCAGGGCTCTTTCTCAATGAATCTTTCAGTGATTCCTCACATCCCCTCTCCTAGTCTTGTCAACTGTATTGAAGGTGAAGGTCCAAGGTCCCTCCCCCCAGACCTTGCTCTCCAATGCTTTTTGAGAAGGAGGCGAGGAGAGAGGAGGTGAGGAATCGGGGAAAGATTAATTGAAAAAGAGCCCTGGCCTTACAGAAACAGATGGAATGAGTCAGAAGGAAGCTAAAAGCTCTTGTCAGTCATTGGAGGAAATACTTGTTTGACCTGCTGCTATTGTTCTGTCCCAAGATGCATTGTGTTGGACTGTGAAGACCAAGGTCAGGGGAATAGGGGCCACCTCCCTGGTCAAGAGGTCTTGACCTCTGAACTATAGATTACTGAAAGAACAGAAAATGTTCTGTTCAAACTCCCTGGTCAAGAAAGATTTATGGGGAAACTCTTAACGGATGAGAAGGAAAACAAATGATTTTATCTTTATATTTTATATTTATATTTATATCTATATATTGTTTATATTTATTTACTTATGTAAACTTCTTGAAGTAGTTTGTTGAAGGAAAGATAAGATGAGAAAAAGGCCATCAGGTTATTTGTAACATCTTGGCATGAAGATGCAATTACAAATTGGATTGAATTTGAAGAGATCCAAAAGGTCCAAAATGCTTCTTAACAGCTTCTACCCCCAAGCCATAAGACTCCTAGTGGTTAGAGCATTGGACTAGTAAATGGAAGGTTGCAAGTTCAAACCCCTGAGCTGACAAGGTACAAATCTGTTGTTCTGCCCCTGAACAGGCAGTTAACCCACTGTTCCCAGGCTGTCATTGAAAATAAGAATTTGTTCTTAACTGACTTGCCTAGTTCAATAAAGGTAAAATAAAAAAAATAAAACCATCTAATCAAAGGGCTACCCAGACCCCTCTTTTACACTACTACTACTCTCTGTTTATAATCTATGCATAGTCACTTTAACTATACCTAAACTCAGCACAAAAAAAACATCCTCTCACTGTCAACTTTGTTTATTTTCAGCAAATGTAATGTGTAAATATTTGTATGAACATAAGAAGATTCAAAAACTGAACAAGTTCCACAGACATGTGACTAACAGAAAATGAATAATGTGTCCCTGAACAAAGGGGGGTCAAAATAGAAAGTAACAGTCACTATCTGGTGTGGCCACCAGCTGCATGAAGTACGGCAGTGCATCTCCTCCTCATGGACTGCACCAGGTTTGCCAGTTCTTCCTGTGAGATGTTACCCCACTCCTCCACCAAGGCACCTGTAAGTTCTTGGACATTTCTGGGGGGAATGGCCCTAGCCCTCACCCTCCGAACCAACAGGTCCCAGACGTGTTCAATGGGATTGAGATCCGGGCTCTTCGCTGGCCATGGCAGAACACTGATATTCCTATCTTGCAGGAAATCACCCATAGAACGAGCAGTATCGTCAGTGAAGAGCACTTTTTTCCAGTCCTGTCTGGTTCAGCAACGGTGGGTTTTTGCCCATAGGCGATGTTGTTGCCGGTGTTGTCTGGTGAGGACCTGCCTGTACAACAGGCCTACAAGCCCTCAGTCCAGCCTCTCTCAGCCTATTGTGGACAGTCTGAGCACTGATGGAGGGATTGTGCGTTCCTGGTGTAACTCGGGCAGTTGTTCTTGCCATCCTGTACCTGTCCCGCAGCTGTGATGTTCGGATGTACTGATCCTGTGCGAGTGTTGTTACACGTGGTCTGCTACTGCAAGGATGATGAGCTGTCCGTCCTGTCTCTCTGTAGCGCTGTCTTAGGTGTCTCACAGTATGGACATTGCAATTTATTGCCCTGGCCACATCTGCAGTTCTCATACCTCCGTGCAGCATGCCTAAGGCACCTTTACGCAGATAAGTCAGTAGAAAAGCATCTTTAGTATCCTAAGTCTTCAAACTGTGACCTTACCGTCTGTAAGCTGTTAGTGTCTTAACGACCGTTCCACAGGTGCATGTTCATTAATTGTTTATGGTTCATTGAACAAGCATTGGAAACAGTGTTTAAACCCTTTACAATGAACATCTGGGAAGTTATTTGGATTTTTATGAATTATCTTTGAAAGACAGAGTCCTGAAAAAGGGATGTTTCTTTTTTTGATGAGTTTACATGAACAGTTGAAGTTGGAAGTTTACATACACCTTAGCCAAATACATTTACACCGTTTTTCACAATTCCTGGCATTTAATCCAAGTAAAAATTCCCTGTTTTAGGTCAGTTAGGATCACCACTTTATTTTAAGAATGAAATGTCAGAATAATAGTAGAGAATGTTTTTTTTCAGCTTTTATTTCTTTCATCACATTCCCAGTCGGTTAGAAGTTTACATAAATTCAATTAGTATTTGGTAGCATTGCCTTTAAATTGTTTAACTTGGGTCAAATGTTTCGGGTAGCCTTCCACAAGCTTCCCATAATAAGTTGAGTGAATTTTGGCCCATTCCTCCCGACAGAGCTGGTGTAACTGAGTCAGGTTTGTAGGCCTCCTTGCTCGCACCCGCTTTTTCAGTTCTGCCCACAAATTTTCTATACGATTGAGGTCAGGGCTTTGTGATGGCCACTTCAATACCTTGACTTTGTTGTCCTTAACCTCTAGCGACGAGCAATCCCATATCCGGGAGCGTAATCATAGCCTCAAGCGCATTACCATAACGCAACGTTTCCTATTCATGAAAATCGCAAATGAAATGAAATAAATATATTCAAACACAAGCTTAGCTTTTGTTAACAACACTGTCATCTCAGATTTTCAAAATATGCGTTACAGCCAATGCTAGACAAGCATTTGTGTAAGTTTAGCATGGCATAATGCTATGCTAGGCTGTGCTGGCAGCAAGCAACATTTTCACAAAAATAAGAAAAGCAACCAAATTAAATAATTTACCTTTGAAGAACTTCAGATGCTTTCACTCAGTAGACTCCCAGTTAGATAGCAAATGTTCCTTTTTTCCAAAAATTATATTTTTGTAGGCGAAAACGTCACGTTTTCTCCGGGAGACACCATGCATCCACTCGCCCTATATGGTCTCTTACAGCCATTCTCCAATGGAAATGCCTAAAAAGACGTCACAATGTTGCAGACACCTTGGGGAAAATGTGGAAAACGTAAGCTGACTCCTAGCTCCTTCACAGCCATATAAGGAGTCATTGGCATGAGGCGGTTTCAAAAAATGCGGCACTTGCTGATTGGTGTTTCGCCTTTAACATCAGGTCTGTGGCACTCACAGACAATATCTTTGCAGTTTTGGAAACATCAGAGTGTTTTCTTTCCAAAGCTGTCAATTATATGCAAAGTCGAGCATCTTTTCGTGACAAAATATCTTGTTTAAAACGGGAACGTTTTCCATCCAAAAATTAAAATAGCGCCCCCTATATCCAGTTAAGTTAAGCCATTTTGCCGCAACCTAACTTTGGAAGTATGCTTGGGGTCATTGTCCATTTGGAAGACCCATTTGCGACCAAGCATGAACATCCTGACTGATGTCTTGAGATGTTGCTTCAGTATCCACGTAATTTTCCTCCCTCGTGATGCCATCTATTGTTTGAAGTGCACCAGTCCCTCCTGCAGCAAAGCACCCCCACAATATTATGCTGCCACCCCCGTGCTTCATGGTTGGGATGGTATTCTTCAGCTTGCAAGCCTCCCCTTTTTCCTCCAAACATAACGAAGTTCATTATGGCCAAACAATTCTATTTTTGTTTCATCAGAGCAGAGGACATTTCTCCAAAAAGTATGATCTTTGTCCCCAAGTGCAGTTGCAAACCATAGTCTGACTTTTTTATGGCGGTTTTGGAGCAGTGCTTTCTTCCTTGCTGAGCGGCCTTTCAGGTTATGTCGATATAGGATTAGTTTAACTGTGGATATAGATACTTTTGTAGCTGTTTCCTCCAGCATCTTCACAAGGCCCTTTACTGTCGTTCTGGGAATGATTCGCACTTTTCGCACCAAAGTACCAAAGTACGTTCATCTCTTGGAGACAGAACCCATGGTGTTTATACTTGCGTACTATTGTTTGTACAGATGAACGTGGAACCAGGTGTTTGGAAATTGCTCCCAAGGATGAACCAGACTTGTGGAGGTCTACAATATTTTTTCTGAGGTCTTGGCTGATTTCTTTTGATTTTCCTATGTCAAGCAAAGAGGCACTGAGTTTGAGAGGCACTTATTTATATTTTCTGTTTTTTACTTACCAATTGTTTACTTAACACTTAAAGCATTGTTGGTTAAGGGCTTGTAAGTAAGCATTTCACTGTAATACCTGTTGTATTCGGCGAATGTGACAAATACAATTTGATTTGATCCCAGAATCTGAAAGGTTAGGTATCGGGTATTTTACATTCACACACCTAATTACACCTATTGTGTTGGTATAAGTATTGCATGTGCGTAAACACAGTAAATACTCAGTCCTAACTATATGACAAAGTTTTTGATGACATCGTCCATCCAGACTCATGACTGATTGAATTATTAATGTGGTCTTTGTCAGAATGGGAGGATAATCTGTAAATGTGTGTCAGGTCAGGTCAGTCTGTGTATTCCTGGGTGATCACATGTGTGTGTGCCTTCGTGTGTGTGTGTGTCTGTGTGCTAAGGGATGATCCATGATGGTGAAAACGAATTGAGGAGAAACCATGGCTGGCCTGTTTCTGCCTCATCTCTCCTCTGATGCAGAGTAGGAGACTGTAGGAGGCTCCACTGAGACAGAGTAATGGTCTGTAGGAGACTGTAGGAGGCTCCACTGAGACAGAGTAATGACCTGTAGGAGGCTCCACTGGGACAGAGTAATGACCTGTAGGAGACTGTAGGAGGCTCCACTGAGACAGAGTAATGGTCTGTAGGAGACTGTAGGAGGCTCCACTGAGACAGAGTAATGGCCTGTAGGAGACTCCACTGGGACAGAGTAATGACCTGTAGGAGTCTCCACTGGGACAGAGTAATGGTCTGTAGGAGACTGTAGGAGTCTCCACTGGGACAGAGTAATGGCCTGTAGGATACTGTAGGAGTCTACACTGGGACAGAGTAATGGCCTGTAGGAGACTGTAGGAGGCTCCACTGAGACAGAGTAATGGTCTGTAGGAGACTGTAGGAGGCTCCACTGAGACAGAGTAATGGCCTGTAGGAGACTCCACTGGGACAGAGTAATGACCTGTAGGAGTCTCCACTGGGACAGAGTAATGGTCTGTAGGAGACTGTAGGAGTCTCCACTGGGACAGAGTAATGGCCTGTAGGATACTGTAGGAGTCTACACTGGGACAGAGTAATGGCCTGTAGGAGACTGTAGGAGGCTCCACTGGGACAGAGTAATGACCTGTAGGAGACTGTAGGAGGCTCCACTGGGACAGAGTAATGACCTGTAGGAGGCTCCACTGGGACAGAGTAATGACCTGTAGGAGACTCCACTGGGACAGAGTAATGGCCTGTAGGAGACTGTAGGAGGCTCCACTGGGACAGAGTAATGACCTGTAGGAGGCTCCACTGGGACAGAGTAATGACCTGTAGGAGGCTCCACTGGGACAGAGTAATGACCTGTAGGAGACTCCACTGGGACAGAGTAATGGCCTGTAGGAGACTGTAGGAGGCTCCACTGGGACAGAGTAATGGCCTGTAGGAGGCTCCACTGGGACAGAGTAATGGTCTGTAGGAGACTGTAGGAGGCTCCACTGGGACAGAGTAATGACCTGTAGGAGACTGTAGGAGTCTCCACTGGGACAGAGTAATGACCTGTAGGATACTGTAGGAGTCTCCACTGGGACAGAGTAATGACCTGTAGGATACTGTAGGAGTCTCCACTGGGACAGAGTAATGACCTGTAGGATACTGTAGGAGTCTCCACTGGGACAGAGTAATGACCTGTAGGAGACTAGGAGACTCGACTGGGACAGAGTAATGGCCTGTAGGAGACTGTAGGAGTCTCCACTGGGACAGAGTAATGGCCTGTAGGAGACTAGGAGACTCGACTGGGACAGAGTAATGGCCTGTAGGAGACTGTAGGTGTCTCCACTGGGACAGAGTAATGGCCTGTAGGAGACTGTAGGAGTCTCCACTGGGACAGAGTAATGGCCTGTAGGAGACTGTAGGAGTCTCCACTGGGACAGAGTAATGACCTGTAGGAGACTAGGAGACTCGACTGGGACAGAGTAATGGCCTGTAGGAGACTGTAGGAGTCTCCACTGGGACAGAGTAATGGCCTGTAGGAGACTGTAGGAGGCTCCACTGGGACAGAGTAATGGTCTGTAGGAGACTGTAGGAGGCTCCACTGGGACAGAGTAATGGTCTGTAGGAGACTGTAGGAGGCTCCACTGGGACAGAGTAATGGTCTGTAGGAGACTGTAGGAGGCTCCACTGGGACAGAGTAATGGTCTGTAGGAGACTGTAGGAGGCTCCACTGGGACAGAGTAATGGTCTGTAGGAGACTGTAGGAGGCTCCACTGGGACAGAGTAATGGCCTGTAGGAGGCTCCACTGGGACAGAGTAATGGCCTGTAGGAGACTGTAGGAGGCTCCACTGGGACAGAGTAATGGTCTGTAGGAGACTGTAGGAGGCTCCACTGGGACAGAGTAATGGTCTGTAGGAGACTGTAGGAGGCTCCACTGAGACAGAGTAATGACCTGTAGGAGGCTCCACTGGGACAGAGTAATGACCTGTAGGAGACTGTAGGAGTCTCCACTGGGACAGAGTAATGGCCTGTAGGAGACTGTAGGAGGCTCCACTGGGACAGAGTAATGGTCTGTAGGAGACTGTAGGAGGCTCCACTGAGACAGAGTAATGACCTGTAGGAGGCTCCACTGAGACAGAGTAATGACCTGTAGGAGGCTCCACTGGGACAGAGTAATGACCTGTAGGAGACTGTAGGAGGCTCCACTGAGACAGAGTAATGACCTGTAGGAGACTGTAGGAGTCTCCACTGGGACAGAGTAATGGCCTGTAGGAGACTGTAGGAGGCTCCACTGGGACAGAGTAATGGTCTGTAGGAGTCTCCACTGGGACAGAGTAATGACCTGTAGGAGTCTCCACTGGGACAGAGTAATGACCTGTAGGAGTCTCCACTGAGACAGAGTAATGACCTGTAGGAGGCTCCACTGAGACAGAGTAATGACCTGTAGGAGTCTCCACTGGGACAGAGTAATGACCTGTAGGAGGCTCCACTGGGACAGAGTAATGGTCTGTAGGAGACTGTAGGAGTCTCCACTGGGACAGAGTAATGACCTGTAGGAGTCTCCACTGGGACAGAGTAATGACCTGTAGGAGGCTCCACTGAGACAGAGTAATGACCTGTAGGAGGCTCCACTGGGACAGAGTAATGGCCTGTAGGAGACTGTAGGAGTATCCACTGGGACAGAGTAATGACCTGTAGAAGACTGTAGGAGGCTCCACTGGGACAGAGTAATGGTCTGTAGGAGACTGTAGGAGTCTCCACTGGGACAGAGTAATGGCCTGTAGGAGACTGTAGGAGTCTCCACTGGGACAGAGTAATGGTCTGTAGGAGACTGTAGGAGTCTCCACTGGGACAGAGTAATGGCCTGTAGGAGACTGTAGGATGCTCCACTGGGACAGAGTAATGGTCTGTAGGAGACTGTAGGAGTCTCCACTGGGACAGAGTAATGGTCTGTAGGAGACTGTAGGAGTCTCCACTGGGACAGAGTAATGGTCTGTAGGAGACTGTAGGAGTCTCCACTGGGACAGAGTAATGGCCTGTAGGAGACTGTAGGATGCTCCACTGGGACAGAGTAATGGCCTGTAGGAGGCTCCACTGGGACAGAGTAATGGCCTGTAGGAGTCTGTAGGAGGCTCCGCTGGGACAGAGTAATGGCCTGTAGGAGACTGTAGGAGGCTCCACTGGGACAGAGTAATGGCCTGTAGGAGGCTCCACTGGGACAGAGTAATGGCCTGTAGGAGTCTGTAGGAGGCTCCGCTGGGACAGAGTAATGACCTGTAGGAGACTAGGAGGCTCCACTGGGACAGAGTAATGGCCTGTAGGAGACTGTAGGAGGCTCCACTGGGACAGAGTAATGGCCTGTAGGAGGCTCCACTGGGAGAGAGTAATGGCCTGTAGGAGACTGTAGGAGGCTCCACTGGGACAGAGTAATGGTCTGTAGGAGACTGTAGGAGGCTCCACTGAGACAGAGTAATGGCCTGTAGGAGTCTGTAGGAGGCTCCGCTGGGACAGAGTAATGACCTGTAGGAGACTAGGAGGCTCCACTGGGACAGAGTAATGGTCTGTAGGAGACTGTAGGAGGCTCCACTGGGACAGAGTAATGGTCTGTAGGAGTCTGTAGGAGGCTCCGCTGGGACAGCGTAATGGCCTGTAGGAGACTGTAGGAGGCTCCCCTGGGACAGAGTAATGGTCTGTAGGAGACTGTAGGAGGCTCCCCTGGGACAGAGTCATGGCCTGTAGGAGACTGTAGGAGGCTCCACTGGGACAGAGTAATGGCCTGGAGGAGACTGTAGGAGGCTCCCCTGGGACACAGTAATGGTCTGTAGGAGACTGTAGGAGGCTCCACTGGGACAGAGTAATGGTCTGTAGGAGACTGTAGGAGGCTCCACTGAGACAGAGTAATGACCTGTAGGAGACTAGGAGACTCCACTGGGACAGAGTAATGGCCTGTAGGAGACTGTAGGAGGCTCTACTGAGACAGAGTAATGGCCTGTAGGAGTCTGTAGGAGGCTCCGCTGGGACAGAGTAATGGCCTGTAGGAGACTGTAGGAGGCTCCACTGGGACAGAGTAATGACCTGTAGGAGACTAGGAGACTCCACTGGGACAGAGTAATGGCCTGTAGGAGACTGTAGGAGTCTCCACTGGGACAGAGTAATGGCCTGTAGGAGACTAGGAGACTCTACTGGGACAGAGTAATGGCCTGTAGGAGACTGTAGGAGGCTCCGCTGGGACAGAGTAATGGCCTGTAGGAGACTGTAGGAGGCTCCACTGGGACAGAGTAATGACCTGTAGGAGACTGTAGGAGGCTCCACTGGGACAGAGTAATGACCTGTAGGAGACTAGGAGACTCCACTGGGACAGAGTAATGGCCTGTAGGAGACTGTAGGAGTCTCCACTGGGACAGAGTAATGGCCTGTAGGAGACTAGGAGACACCCCTGGGACAGAGTAATGGCCTGTAGGAGACTGTAGGAGTCTCCACTGGGACAGAGTAATGGCCTGTAGGAGACTGTAGGAGGCTCCCCTGGGACAGAGTAATGGCCTGTAGGAGACTAGGAGGCTCCACTGGGACAGAGTAATGACCTGTAGGAGACTGTAGGAGGCTCCCCTGGGACAGAGTAATGGCCTGTAGGAGACTAGGAGGCTCCACTGGGACAGAGTAATGGCCTGTAGGAGACTGTAGGAGGCTCCCCTGGGACAGAGTAATGGCCTGTAGGAGACTAGGAGGCTCCACTGGGACAGAGTAATGGCCTGTAGGAGGCTCCACTGGGACAGAGTAATGGCCTGTAGGAGGCTCCACTGAGACAGAGTAATGGCCTGTAAGAGGCTCCACTGGGACAGAGTAATGGTCTGTAGGAGACTGTCGGAGTCTCCACTGGGACAGAGTAATGGCCTGTAGGAGACTGTAGGAGTCTCCACTGGGACAGAGTAATGGCCTGTAGGAGACTGTAGGAGGCTCCACTGGGACAGAGTGATTGCCTGTAGGAGGCTCCACTGGGACAGAGTAATGGCCTGTATGATACTGTAGGAGGAACTTGAAGCTCTCAACCTGCTCCACTACAGCCCCGTCGATGAGAATGGGGTCTGCTCGGTCCTCCTTTTCCTGTGGTCCACAATCATCTCCTTTGTCTTGATTACATTGAGGGAGATGTTGTTGTCCTGGCACCACACGGCCAGGTCTCTGACCTCCTCCCTATCGGCTGTCTCATCGTTGTCGGTGATCAGTCCTACCACTGTTGTGTCGTCAGCAAATGTAATGATGGTGTTGAAGTCATGCCTGGCCATGCAGTCGTGGGTGAACAGGGAGGACAGGAGGGGACTGAGCAGGCCCCCTTTAAGGGCTCCAGTGTTGAGGATCAGCGTGGCAGATGTGTTGCTACCTACCCTCACCACCTGGGGCGACCCGACAGGAAGTCCAGAAACCAGTTGCAGAGGAAGGCAGTTAGTCCCAGGATCCCTAGCTTGGTGATGAGTTTTGAGGGCACAATTGTGTTCAACGCTGAGCTGTAGTCAGTGAGTAGCATTCTCACGTGGGGGTTCCTTTTGCCCAGGTGGGAAAGGTGGCAGTGTGGCAGTGTGGAGTACAATAGAGATCGCATCATGTGTGGATCTGTTTGAGCTCTGTTTGAGTGGGTTTCTGGGATAATGGTGTTAATGTTAGCCATAATGGTGTTAATGTTAGCCATTACTAGCCATTCAAAACACTTCATGGCTATGTAGGTGAGTGCTACGGGTCTGTAGTCATTTAGACAGGTTACTTTAGTGTTCTTGGGCACAGGGACTATGGTGGTATGCTTTAAGCATGTTGGTATTACAGACTCAATCAGGGATATGTTGAAAATGTCAGTAAAGACACCTGCCAGTTGGTCAGCACATGCCCGGAGCACACGTCCTGGTAATCAGTCTGGCCCAGCGGAGAGCGTGATCACACAGTTGTCTGGAACAGCAGATGCTCTCATGCATGCCTCAGTGTTGCATGCCTCGAAGCTTTCTCCCTCGAAGCTCTCTTTTCTCTCTCTCTCTCTCTCTTTCTACCTCTCCCCTCTCTCTCTCTCTCCATCTTTCCCTCTCTCTCTATCTCTCCTGTGTAAACATTCGGTCAGAACAGCTGTGGTACTTCAAAAATAGTCTGATCTAGCCTATGCACACACACTGAGACACACTGGCACACATGTAGCCCCCTTCACTAGCATGTAGCCCCCTTTACTAGAATGTAGCCCCCTTCACTAGCATATAGCCCCCTTCACTAGAATGTAGTCCCCTTCACTAGCATGTAGCCCCCTTCACTAGAATGTAGCCCCCTTCACTAGCATGGAGCCCCCTTCTCTAGCATGTAGTCAATGGTGTTCTCAGATGGTTCAGTGTCTCTCCTGTGAGTCCTCTCTCTCTCCTTCTCCCCACCTCGCTCTCACTTTCTCCCTCTCCCCCCTCTCACTTTCTCCCTCTCTCCCTCTCTCTATCTCTCCCATGTAAACATTTGGTCAGAACAGCTGTGGTACTTCAAAGATTGCCTGCTCTAGCCTACGGACACACACTGGCAGACACTGAAACCCCCCAAGCCATAAGATTGCAAAATAGCTACCCAGGCTATCTACATTGACCCCTTTTTGCACAAGCTTTTTAACTCATCACATACACTGCTGCCACTGTTTACTATCTGTCATTTTATTCCTAGGTATATGTACAGTACCAGTAAAAAGTTTGGACACACATACTCATTCCAGGGTTTTTCTTTATTTTTACTATTTTCTACATTGTATATTAATAGTGAATACATTACAACTATGAAATAACACATATGGAATCATGTAGTAACCAAACAAATGTTATTTGAAGTAGCCACCCTTTGCCTTGATGACAGCTTTGCACACTTTTGGCATTATCTCAACCAGCTTCACCTGGAATGCTTTCCCAACAGTCTTGAAAGAGTTCCCACATATGCTGAGCACTTGTTGGCTGTTTTCCCTTCACTCTGCATTCCAACTCATCCCAAACCATCTCAATTGTATTGAGGTTGGGTGATTGTGGAAGCCAGGTCATCTGACGCAGCACTCCATTACTCCCCTTCTTGGTCAATTAGCCCGTACACAGCCTGGAGGTGAGTTGGATCATTGTGCTGTTGAAAAACAAATGATAGTCCCACTAAGTGCAAACCAGATGGGATGGCGTATTGCTGGAGAATGCTGTGGTAGCCCTGCTGGTTAAGTGTGCCTTGAATTCTAAATAAATCACAGACAGTGTCACCAGCAAAGCACCCCCACACCATCAAACCTCCTCCTCCATGCTTCACAGTGGGAACCACACATGCAGAGATTATCCGTTCACCTACTCTGCGTTTCACAAAGACATGGCGGATGGAACCAAAAATATAACATTTCTACTCATCAGACTAAAGAACATATTGACCCTGATCTAATCTAATAAAATCAAATCAAATTGTATTTTTCAACAAGACCTTACAGTGAAATGCTTACTAAGCCCTTAAACAACAATGCTTTAAGAAGTTTTCAGATGTTTTTTTTAAATAACTGTGATATAAAAAATAGATAAGTAAAACATTTAAATAGAAAATATAAGTAATAAATAAGAAACAGCAGCAATAAAATAGCAAGTGAGGCTATATAAAGGGGGTACCGGTACAGAGTCAATGTGCAAGTGCACAGGTTAGTCAAGATAATATGTACATGTAGGTAGTGTTAAAGTGACTATGCATAGATTATAAACAGAGAGTAGCAGCAGTGTAAAAAAGGGGTCTGGGTAGCCCTGTTCATGAGTCTTATGGCTTGGGGGTAGAATCTATTAAGAAGCCTTTTGGACCTAGACTTGGCGCTCCTGTACCACTTGCCTTGCGGTAGCAGAGAGAACAGTCTATGACTAGGGTGGCTGGAGTCTTTGACACTTGTTAGGGCCTTCCGCTGACACCGCCTGGTATAGAGGTCCTGGATGGCAGGAAGCTTTGTCCCAGTGATGTACTGGGCCGTACGCACTACCCTCTGTAGTGCCTTGCGGTCGGAGGCCAAGCAGTTGCCATACCAGTGTCGTGTCTTTGGCATCAATAAAGTGAAGACTGTTATTTTATCAAATCAATTCTCTGTAATTATTATTACGTGATTAAACTAATAATGTAAATGTAATTAACTAGAAAGTCAGGGCACCAAGGAGAATCTTCAGATTACAAAGTTATAATTTTCATAATATAACTCTTCAGACATTTTAATATCTGATCAATTAGTATTCTAATTAATGCATTTTTCTTTACCTCACGTTAGTCTCATTCCAAACATTGTAAATTGTTGGTTATCTGCACGAACCCAGCCTTTACTATGAATCATTCATACATCAATTGTCTTAATCATTTATTTACTAACTAACTAAATAATCACAGAAATGCATAAACAGACAACACAGTAGATAGGGTTACAAGGAAATGTTAGGGGAGGTTCCCTAGTGGGCTAAGCCGATATGACGGCTTGGTGGACAAAGGGAAGTAGGTGTGGACTGAAAAGGGCGGGAAGGACAAAAGGAGTCACTACACAGTTGATAATTATATTATTTGAAATGCTAATCCTTTGCATATGAACGCTCACTCATTCGGGAATAATTGCAATCAATATATATATTTATGCCCAGTGCGTCACGTGATCTCTGTTGGAATCGTCAGTCCTTCTGTCCGAGAGTCAGTTCATCATTGTCTCTCTCTCTCTGCCTCCCTGAATATCAAAAGTATTTCGTGGTTAGAATGAATACTTCAGAGAACCATTCAGAAATGTTCTCATAGAATAGATGTTTCGGTGGTTGTCGGTCTTCGCATCCCAGTTTGACATAATTTCTAGCTGCAGACTAGTAATTAGTATCTAAGATTTGCTCTTAGTCTGTAGGGATCGCTAGAGAGTTTAAACATTTCCAGCCGTGTAGCCAATGCTCCACGTGGTATGGTTTAGGAATTCAACAACCATTACAACCTTAGCTTAAACTGAGGTTTTTGTGGTCTGAAGAGGATTTCCTCAGGAGGGTTTTTTATTCGTAACAGTAGAAAAGGGCTGTTCCATGACACCAGATCATGTCTGTGCTCATGGGGGCGGGCCAATGACTTAGTTAAACTTTAAAGAGAATACACTTCTCTTTCATTAAAGGTTTAACATCACACTACATAATTTCACAAATAGTTTAATCTTTACTCATTCATTTTATACAAGAATTAGATGCAAACCCAATAATCGAGAAATGTACATATTCAGAGATATAGTTATGTGTGTTTTCTGTCCTCTCTGAGGTCACCAAATGAAACACACTCGTCATACTTGTCCCTTAAGTGTCCACGGACCATTTCCACCTTCTCACAAGTGAACATTTTATATCAAATCCCCATTTTGGGGGATTTAGGAGTTCGCCATGTGAAATCCTTTGTTCTCTCTATGTGTCTCTTTCTGCATGGCCAGGGGGAGAGAGTCTCCTCCAGGAATGTACATCCTGAGATAACAGAACCTAGGTTTAGGAGAGAGAGAGGGGGGGGGGGGCACTAGCTATACCCAAAAAGGGCCACATCATGACACCAGGCAGTGATGCAACCAGTCTGGATGCTCTCGATGGTGCAGCTGTAGAGCCTTTTGAAGATCTTAGGACCCATGCCAAATCTTTTCAGTCTCTTGGGGGGTAGGCTTTGTTGTGCCCTTTTCATGACTGTCTTAGTGTGTTTGGACCATTCTAGTTTGTTGATGAAGCTCTCAACCTGTTCCACTACAGCCCTGTCGATGAGAATGGGTGCATGCCCGGTCCTCCTTTTCCTGTAGTCCACAATCATCTCCTATGTCTTGATCGCATTGAGGGAAAGGTTGTTGCCCTGGCACCACATAGCCAGGTCTCTGACCTCCTCCTTATAGGCTGTCTCATCAATGTCGCTGATCAGGCCTACCACTGTTGTGTCCTCGGCAAACTTGATAATGGTGTCGGAGTCGTGCCTGGCCATGCAGTCATGAGTAAACCGGGAGTAAAGGAGGGGACTGAGCATGCACCCCTGAGGGGCCCCCGTGTGGAGGATCAGCGTGGCAGATGTGTTGTTTCGCTATCCTTACCACCTGGGGGTAGCCCGTCAGGAAGTCTAGGATCCATTGCTTGTGTTTCTTGGCCCAAGCAAGTCTCTTCTTCTTATTGGTGTCCTTTAGTAGTGGTTTCTTTGTAGCAATTAGACCATGAAGGCCTGATTCACGCAGTCTCCTCTGAACAGTTGATGTTGAGATGTGTCTGTTACTTGAGCATTTATTTGGGCTGCAATCTGAGGTGCAGTTAACTCTGATGAACTTATCATCTGCAGAAGAGGTAACTTCCTTTCCTGTGGCAGTCCTTCCTCATGAGAGCCAGTTTCATCATAGAGCTTGATTGTTTTTGCGACTGCACTTGAAGAAACTTGAAGAACTTGAAGAAACTTGAAGAAACTCAAAGTTCTTGACATTTTCCGTATTGACTGTCCATGTCTTAAAGTACTGATGGACTGTTGTTTCTCTTTGCTTATTTGAGCTGTTCTTGACATAATATGGACTTGGTCTTTTACCAAATAGGGATATTTCCTGTATACCACCCCTACCTTGTCCTTCCTTAAGAAGGAAAGAAATTAGCAATGCACACCTGTTAATTGAAATGCATTCCAGATGACTACCTCATGAAGCTGGTTGAGAGAATGCCAAGAGTGTGCAAAGCTGTCATCAAGGCAAAGGGTGGCTACTTTGAAGAATCTCAAATATGAAACATATTTTATTTTGTTTAACACTTTTTTTGGTTACCACATGATTCCATGTGTGTTATTTCATAGTTTTAATGTCTTCACTATGATTCTACAATGTAGAAAATTCATAATGAAAAACCCTTGAATGAGTAGGAGTGTCCAAACTTTTGACTGGTACTGTACATGTCTGCCTCAATTACCTTGTACCCCTGCACATCGACTCAGTGCTGGTACCCCTTGTATATAGCCAAGTTATCGTTACTCATTGTGTAGTTATTATTAATACAAATTTTACGTATTTTACTTTTCTATTATTTATCTATTTTCTTTCTCTCTGCATTGTTGGGAAGGGCTGTAAGTTAGCATTCCACTGTCAGTCCACAATTGTTGTTTGCGAAGCATGGGATCAACAAATGTGATTTCATTTGACACACTGACACACACTGACACAAACTGACTCACACTCAGGGAGGAGGGGGAGAGGGCCTAGATGGATGGAGTGTACAGCACAGGGGGAAGGAGGAGGGCAGCAGAGGAGGACTGGAAGAGTGCACGGGGGAGGAGGGCGTATCTGCTCCCTCTTGTCTAGGGATCAGTGTTCAGGGACAATGAAAGAGGGCCATTGAGAGTCCTGTCACATTCGTCAGTAGGACTGGGGGGAGTGGAAGGGAGTGGAGAGGGGACAGTGGGAGTGAAGTGGAGAAGAGGGGAGTGGAGAGGGGGACGGAGGAAGGAAAGGAATGGAGGGGGTAAAAGATGGAGGTAATGTAGGGGATGGGGGAACAGAGGAGTTGGGGGGGAATGGAGGATGGAAGGGGTGCAGGCCTGAATAGGGTACTCTGTCAGTGACTTCAAGAGGACGAACGCTCACTCGGTTTAACAGAGATTTGGAGGTTGAGTCAAGGATACAGGGAGGGGAAATATATTCAACAGTAAATAGATTCTCAGAGTCCAGTAAATTGATTCTTAGTCCATACCATTATGGTTGAGTATGTATACTGTACAGATGTAGGATCTTAATTTGATTAGTCAGGAGAAGAGGAGAGGGCCTTGTAGCGTATTTCAGGTTGATAAAGGCTTCTGAAGATTGTTATTTTCATGTTTAAATTTCAGACTTGATTTTCCCTTATGAGTCTGTGTGCGTCCAAGTCCACTGAATGCAGTCTCAAGCTGTCACAGCAATCTTTTTACATACCGTACTTGCTGTAGCAAACACTCTGAAATACCTCTGTGTCTTCTCTCCAGACACATTTTGTTCGGCAGGTAGCTTAGCGGTTAAGAGCGTTGAGCCAGTAACCGAAAAGTCACTGGTTTGAATCCCCGAGACAACTAGGGGAAAAATCTGTCTATGTGTTCTTGACCAAGGTACTAAACCCTAATTGCTCCTGTAAATCGCTCTGGATAATTATTCTAAATGACTAAGATGTAAATGATTCACAAAACATAATGAATAGTCTACATGTTTGTGGTCATATGTCACAGAGCAACCTAGTCTTATCTACAGAGTGCCATCCATGTTTAAGCAGGAGCCATTTCCCATCGCTCCAACTGTCTGGCTCACTGTTAGCGGTTTGTTTCATTAACCTGTCCTACTTTCTCTGTAAAAATGGAATACATTTCCCTCCAAAACATAATGTATCTTCTGTAAAAGTGATGAATCCTCCATCCTCTCACTAATTGTATTTTCAGCTATTTTATTTGCCCATTAAAAAGTACTGATATTTTTTTCCTGTAAAGGGTTGCCGGGGGCAGAATACTTATTGCCTCCAAAAGTGGCAACGTGACAAAGTTGGAAGAAATGAGGTGTCACCTGAGTTTGAGGGAAAATAGATGTTGCTGGTGAAGGTGCATCATTGTTGTTGGTTGGCCCTTCTTATAGAGGAGAATGAAATCAGAGATGCATAAGAGTGGTTGCACAACTTATCAACAAGTCAGTCCAGGACTCCAATCATTTACTGTTTTGGAAAAGCAGCAGGGGGAAAAATGTATTATCTTCAGTTTGTTTTTTAATATCCACCATTTTGTATTCCTCAAACCAATGTGGTTTAGTTACCTTCAAACTGACATTTAAACTGACATTTAGAGTGAATAACTTGTAAAGTGATGTATCTTCTGTTTGAGCCTTATTTCTAAATGTCAGTAGCTCAATTGAACAAAAAAATCATCACAAATGTAATGGCAAACTCATATGAAAGGATAAGGCAAACTAGAATACTTAGTATTGAACATGAATAGAATAGTAAGTATTGTGATATTAACATGTCATCCACCTCATCACTGTGTCATATATCACTATTTCTAAAAGAACCCTTTTAGTCTGAAATAGGGTCTCAAGGCTCTAGCCTCATCCCTACATTGTTCTCACATCCCTCTACTGCCCTACGGCCCTATGGGCCTGTTTACAGACAGACAGACAGCTCCATCCAGCCCTGCTCCAGCCCAGCTCCAGCCCAGCTCCAGTCCGGGCAGGCAGGCATTGTACAGCCGTCACCACACTCAGAAGGCCTGTTTATAGGCCTGTCACAGCCAGGGCTAGGGAGTATAGTTGTGGTGCTATTGGGTGTGCATGGGCCCTGTGGTATTTGGGGTAGGACTTTGTGAGCTCACTTTGTTCCAGTACGGGTGAAGAGAGGGACTTGACGGAGCGACGAGGAGTCAGGGGTTAAGCTGACAGCATTTATCGCTGAGAAAAGATGGTAATGACCTAAACGATGACTCACTGCATAGGCATCCATACACACATACACACACACACACACACACACACACACACACACACACACACACACACACACACACACACACACACACACACACACACACACACACACACACACACACACAGCAATGGATGGAGAGTGTATGAAAGGAGGGGTGTGTGTGCATTTGTTTTGAATCACGTCATCACTACTCCGCTCCTAGAGCTGGTCTATTGAGGACATGTAGTAACAGTTCATTTGAAAAACAGTTCTATGGTCAGTGTGACGTGTGGAGTGTTTGACAGACCACCCAGAGAGGGTATGGGTGATGGTATTTGAAGAGCTTGTTGACTGTCATGTTGTTATAGTATCCAATCAAATCAAATCAAATGTTATTTGTCACATACACATGGTTAGCAGATGTTAATGCGAGTGTAGCGAAATGCTTGAGCTACTAGTTCCGACAATGCAGTAATAACCAACAAGTAATCTAACTAACAATTCCAAAACTACTGTCTTATACACAGTGTAAGGGGATAAAGAATATGTACATAAAGATATATGAATGAGTGATGGTACAGAGCAGCATAGGCAAGATACAGTAGATGGTATCGAGTACAGTATATACATATGAGATGAGTATGTAAACAAAGTGACATAGTTAAAGTGGCTAGTGATACATGTATTACATAAGGATGCAGTAGATTATATAGAGTACAGTATATACGTATGCATATGAGATGAATAATGTAGGGTATGTAACATTATATTAGGTAGCATTGTTTAAAGTGGCTAGTGATATATTTTACATCATTTCCCATCAATTTCCATTATTAAAGTGGCTGGAGTTGAGTCAGTGTCAGTGTGTTGGCAGCAGCCACTCAATGTTAGTGGTGGCTGTTTAACAGTCTGATGGCCTTGAGATAGAAGCTGTTTTTCAGTCTCTCGGTCCCAGCTTTGATGCACCTGTACTAACCTCGCCTTCTGGATGATAGCGGGGTGAACAGGCAGTGGCTCGGGTGGTTGTTGTCCTTGATGATCTTTATGGCCTTCCTGTAACATCGGGTGGTGTAGGTGTCCTGGAGGGCAGGTAGTTTGCCCCCGGTGATACGTTGTGCAGACCTCACTACCCTCTGGAGAGCCTTACGGTTGTGGGCGGAGCAGTTGCCGTACCGGGCGGTGATACAGCCCGCCAGGATGCTCTCGATTGTGCATCTGTAGAAGTTTGTGAGTGCTTTTGGTGACAAGCTGAATTTCTTCAGCCTCCTGAGGTTGAAGAGGCGCTGCTGCGCCTTCTTCACGATGCTGTCTGTGTGAGTGGACCAATTCAGTTTGTCTGTGATGTGTATGCCGAGGAACTTAAAACTTACTACCCTCTCCATTACTGTTCCATCGATGTGGATAGGGGGGTGTTCCCTCTGTTGTTTCCTGAAGTCCACAATCATCTCCTTAGTTTTGTTGACGTTGAGTGTGAGGTTATTTTCCTGACACCACACTCCGAGGGCCCTCACCTCCTCCCTGTAGGCCGTCTCGTCGTTGTTGGTAATCAAGCCTACCACTGTTGTGTCGTCCGCAAACTTGATGATTGAGTTGGAGGCGTGCCACGCAGTCGTGGGTGAACAGGGAGTACAGGAGAGGGCTCAGAACGCACCCTTGTGGGGCCCCAGTGTTGAGGATCAGCTGGGTGGAGATGTTGTTGCCTACCCTCACCACCTGGGGACGGCCCGTCAGGAAGTCCAGTACCCAGTTGCACAGGGCGGGGTCGAGACCCAGGGTCTCGAGCTTGATGACGAGCTTGGAGGGTACTATGGTGTTGAATGCCGAGCTGTAGTCGATGAACAGCATTCTCACATAGGTATTCCTCTTGTAGTGTGGTTGAGATTGCATCGTCTGTGGACCTATTTGGGCGGTAAGCAAATTGGAGTGGGTCTAGAGTGTCAGGTAGGGTGGAGGTGATATGGTCCTTGACTAGTCTCTCAAAGCACTTCATGATGACGGAAGTGAGTGCTACGGGGCGGTAGTCGTTTAGCTCAGTTACCTTAGCTTTCTTGGGAACAGGAACAATGGTGGCCCTCTTGAAGCATGTGGGAACAGCAGACTGGTATAGGGATTGATTGAATATGTCTGTAAACACACCGGCCAGCTGGTCTGCGCATGCTCTGAGGGCGCTGCTGGGGATGCCGTCTGGGCCTGCAGCCTTGTGAGGGTTAACCCGTTTAAATGTCTTACTCACCTCGGCTGCAGTGAAGGAGAGTCCGCATGTTTTCGTTGCAGGCCGTGTCAGTGGCACTGTATTGTCCTCAAAGTGGGCAGAAAAGTTATTTAGTCTGCCTAGGAGCAAGACATCCTGGTCCGTGACTGGGCTGGATTTCTTCTTGTAGTCCGTGATTGACTGTAGACCCTGCCACATGCCTCTTGTGTCTGAGCCGTTGAATTGAGATTCTACTTTGTCTCTATACTGACGCTGAGCTTGTTTGATAGCCTTGCGGAGGGAATAGCTGCACTGTTTGTATTCGGTCATGTTACCAGTCACCTTGCCCTGATTAAAAGCAGTGGTTCGCGCTTTCAGTTTCACGCGAATGCTGCCATCAATCCACGGTTTCTGGTTAGGGAATGTTTTAATCGTTGCTATGGGAACGACATCTTCAACGCACGTTCTAATGAACTCGCACACCGAATCAGCGTATTCGTCAATGTTGTTATCTGACGCAATACGAAACATATCCCAGTCCACGTGATGGAAGCAGTCTTGGAGTGTGGAGTTAGCTTGGTCGGACCAGCTCTTGTTTTAGTTTCTGTCCGTAGGCAGGGATCAACAAAATGGAGTCGTGGTCAGCTTTTCCGAGAGAGAGATGCCTTGATATGCCTTGATATGAGGGTAATAAAAGGTTACACAAATAATAATTAATTTTAGTCCCTGGCTCTTATTTAAGTAAATTGTTACTTACAATGATGGACTACACCTTATATGTCCTGAGTTTAAACTGTCCTAGTTGTCTAATTGAATCACAGTGGTCCTGTATGGCTGGCTGGCCTATACATTCCTCTCTCTCTCTCTCTCTCTCTCTCTCTCTCTCTCTCTCTCTCTCTCTCTCTCTCTCTCTCTCTCTCTCTCTCCTGTCCCACTCTCTCTTTCCCAACCTCTCTCTCTCCCTCCCTATCTCTCTCTCCTATCCCACTCTCTCTTTCTCCCCCCCCCCTCTCTCTCTCTCTCTCTCCCTATCTCACTCGCTCTCTTTCTCTCTCCCCTCTCTGTTCTATCTCTCTCTCCTATCCCACTATCTCTTTCTCCCCCCTCCTCTCTCTCTCTCTCTCTCTCCCTATCTCACTCGCTCTCTTTCTCTCTCCCTCTCTGTTCTATCTCTCTCTCCTATCCCACTATCTCTTTCTCCCCCCCCCCCCTCTCTCTCTCTCTCTCTCTCTCTCCCTATCTCACTCGCTCTCTTTCTCTCTCCCCTCTCTGTTCTATCTCTCTCTCCGTTCTCTCTCTCTCTATTAATGGCAGTATGGGGAAGGTTAATTGAAAATAGTCTCTCAGACCAAGATAACACCCAGACTCATCAGGGTCGAGCAGACCAAATGGCACCCTATTCCCTATATAGTATACTACTTTTGTCATAAGTAGTGCACTATGTAAGGAATAGTGTGCCATTTAGGACTCAGATCCTCTCTCTCAATGAGCTAAACATAGATTTATTGAACTAATCAATTTCCTTCTTACCCTCTTTCCTTTTCCTTCTGCCGCTTCTGGACACTTTAATGTGTTTCCAGAGTCCAGACATGGGCTTTTCTGTTTTCATGTCACGATGTGGTCTCTGTAGTAGTCTCTTGCCTTGTTGTGCATGGCAATGTTCCACTGTGTGAAGAACAAGGCAAAATAGTGGTCGTTGTGGTTGTGTTGTGTGTTATGGATGCTCATTCTCAAAGTCAATACTACGAAAGAGAGAACCGGAATGGCTAGACTTTTGCTCAAGTGTGTGCAAAGAGGCACCCCATTCGCTGAAATAGATTGGAGGAGAGGTGGAGAGGAGAGGAGAATGATAGAGGAGAGGAGGAGAGGGGAGTGTCACATAGGGGGTATACTCTGGCACAAGTCCGTGCCAACTTTAGCTTTTCTCTCTCTCTGTTCCAGCACTAGTGGGTCAGGCCAGCAGCACCACGGCTATTTTTAGTGAAACTGGGAGACCTAAACACAAAGTGATACCGATGAGAGAGAGTACCATCTCTCAGGCTACTATACAAAAGGCCAATTCTGCTCTGTTAGCGGTGTGTGTGTGTGTGTGTGTGTGTGTGTGCGTGCGTGTCTGACCCAGCACTGAGCTAGGGCATTCTTAATTATAAACCAAGGCATACGGATCTAAAGGAATGTAATTGGGCCGTGGAGAAACAACCGGCATTGGTGTGGTAGAAGATTGGAGGACGGTGTGTGTGTGTGTGTGTGTGTGTGTGTGTGTGTGTGTGTGTGTGTGTGTGTGTGTGTGTGTGTGTGTGTGTGTGTGTGTGTGTGTGTGTGTGTGTGTGTGTGTGTGTGTGTGTGTGTGTGTGTGTGTGTGTGTGTGTGTGTGTGTGTGTGTGTGTGGAAGATTGGACTCTGAAACACACTACTTTAGCTTTAATGAGAGAAGAAGATGCTATTTCCATCCTAAAGACATCTGGGCTACAGCCACGGTCCTGTCTGGTTACCTCACCTTGTAATCCACTGGCTGGCCCACTCAGCTCCATGTTGACGCAATTAACAAACAACAATAAGGTTTGTGTCTTTTCATGGCGTCTGTGTTGTGTTGTTAATATTACCGTCAACAGTTGCGTTATTTGCAGGCAGCCACTTTCTCTTTCTAAGGAAGCAGTCAGGCAGCCGCTGTGAGTCTTTCAACGCAGTAGTCAGGCAGCCACAGTGAGTCTCTATCAACGCAGTAGTCAGGCAGCCACAGTGAGTCTCTATCAACGCAGTAGTCAGGCAGCCACAGTGAGTCTCTATCAACGCAGTAGTCAGGCAGCCACAGTGAGTCTATTTCAACGCAGTAGTCAGGCAGCAGCCACAGTGAGTCTCTTTCAATGCAGTAGTCAGGCAGTCACAGTGAGTCTCTTTCAACGCAGTAGTCAGGCAGCAGCCACGGTGAGTCTCTTTCAATGCAGTAGTCAGGCAGTCACAGTGAGTCTCTTTCAACGCAGTAGTCAGGCAGCCACAGTGAGTCTCTTTCAACGCAGTAGTCAGGCAGCCACAGTGAGTCTCTTTCAACGCAGTAGTCAGGCAGCAGCCATGCTGAGTCTCCTTCAACGCAGTAGTCAGGCAGCCACAGTGAGTCTATATCAACGCAGTAGTCAGGCAGCAGCCACGGTGAGTCTCTTTCAACGCAGTAGTCAGGCAGCCACAGTGAGTCTATTTCAACGCAGTAGTCAGGCAGCGGCCACGGTGAGTCTATTTCAACGCAGTAGTCAGGCAGCCACTGTGAGTCTATTTCAACACAGTAGTCAGGCAGCCACTGTGAGTCTATTTCAACACAGTAGTCAGGCAGCCACAGTGAGTCTCTATCAACGCAGTAGTCAGGCAGCAGCCACGGTGAGTCTCTTTCAACGCAGTAGTCAGGCAGCCACAGTGAGTCTATTTCAACGCAGTAGTCAAGTAGCCACAGTGAGTCTATTTCAACGCAGAGTCAGGCAGCCACAGTGAGTCTCTATCTACGCAGTAGTCAGGCAGCAGCCACGGTGAGTCTATTTCAACCCAGTAGTCAGGCAGCCATGCTGAGTCTATTTCAACGCAGTAGTCAAGTAGCCACAGTGAGTCTATTTCAACGCAGAGTCAGGCAGCCATGGTGAGTCTATTTCAACGCAGTAGTAAGGCAGCCACGGAGAGTCTCTTTCAACGCAGTAGTCAGGCAGCCATGGTGAGTCTATTTCAACGCATTAGTCAGGCAGCAGCCACGGTGAGTCTATTTCAACGCAGTAGTCAGGCAGCCATGGTGAGTCTATTTCAACGCAGTAGTCAGGCAGCAGCCACGGTGAGTCTATTTCAACGCAGTAGTCAGGCAGCCATGGTGAGTCTATTTCAACGCAGTAGTCAGGCAGCCATGGTGAGTCTATTTCAACGCAGTAGTCAGGCAGCCATGGTGAGTCTATTTCAACGCAGTAGTCAGGCAGCAGCCACGGTGAGTCTCTTTAAACACAATAGTCAGGCAGCCACAGTGAGCCTATTTCAACGCAGTAGTCAGGCAGCCATGGTGAGTCTCTTTCAACGCAGTAGTCAGGCAGCCACAGTGAGTCTAAATCAACGCAGTAGTCAGGCAGCAGCCACAGTGAGTCTATTTCAACGCAGTACTCAGGCAGCCACGGTGAGTCTATTTCAACACAGTAGTCAGGCAGCCACTGTGAGTGTATTTCAACACAGTAGTCAGGCAGCCACGGTGAGTCTATTTCAACACAGTAGTCAGGCAGCCATGCTGAGTCTATTTCAACGCAGTAGTCAGGCAGCCAAGGTGAGTCTATTTCAACACAGTAGTCAGTCAGCCATGCTGAGTCTATTTCAATGCAGTAGTCAGGCAGCCATGCTGAGTCTATTTCAACGCAGTAGTCAGGCAGCCATGGTGAGTCTATTTCAACACAGTAGTCAGGTAGCCATGCTGAGTCTATTTCAATGCAGTAGTCAGGCAGCCATGCTGAGTCTATTTCAACGCAGTAGTCAGGCAGCCATGCTGAGTCTATTTCAACGCTGTAGTCAGGCAGCCATGCTGAGTCTATTTCAACGCAGTAGTCAGGCAGCCATGCTGAGTCTATTTCAACGCAGTAGTCAGGCAGCCACGGTGAGTCTATTTCAACACAGTAGTCAGGCAGCCACAGTGAGTCTATTTCAACACAGTAGTCAGGCAGCCAAGGTGAGTCTATTTCAACACAGTAGTCATGCAGCAGCCACGGTAAGTCTCTTTCAACGCAGTAGTCAGGCAGCCACAGTGAGTCTATTTCAATGCAGTAGTCAGGCAGCAGCCACGGTGAGTCCATTTCAACGCAGTAGTCAGGCAGCCACGGTGAGTCTATTTCAACGCAGTAGTCAGGCAGCCACGGTGAGTCTATTTCAACGCAGTAGTCAGGCAGCGGCCACGGTGAGTCTATTTCAACGCAGTCGTCAGGCAGCCACTGTGAGTCTATTTCAACACAGTAGTCAGGCAGCCAAGGTGAGTCTATTTCAACACAGTAGTCAGTCAGCCATGCTGAGTCTATTTCAATGCAGTAGTCAGGCAGCCATGCTGAGTCTCTATCTACGCAGTAGTCAGGCAGCAGCCACGGTGAGTCTATTTCAACGCAGTAGTCAGGCAGCCATGGTGAGTCTATTTCAACGCAGTAGTCAAGTAGCCACAGTGAGTCTATTTCAACGCAGAGTCAGGCAGCCACAGTGAGTCTCTTTCAACGCAGTAGTCAGGCAGCAGCCACGGTGAGTCTCTTTCAACGCAGTAGTCAGGCAGCCACAGTGAGTCTATTTCAACGCAGTAGTCAAGTAGCCACAGTGAGTCTATTTCAACGCAGAGTCAGGCAGCCACAGTGAGTCTATTTCAACGTAGTAGTCAGGCAGCAGCCACGGTGAGTCTATTTCAACGCAGTAGTCAGGCAGCCATGGTGAGTCTATTTCAACGCAGTAGTCAGGCAGCCACGGAGAGTCTCTTTCAACGCAGTAGTCAGGCAGCCATGGTGAGTCTATTTCAACGCATTAGTCAGGCAGCAGCCATGGTGAGTCTATTTCAACGCAGTAGTCAGGCAGCCATGGTGAGTCTATTTCAACGCAGTAGTCAGGCAGCAGCTACGGTGAGTCTATTTCAACGCAGTAGTCAGGCAGCCATGGTGAGTCTATTTCAACGCAGTAGTCAGGCAGCCATGGTGAGTCTATTTCAACGCAGTAGTCAGGCAGCAGCCACGGTGAGTCTCTTTCAACGCAGTAGTCAGGCAGCCATGGTGAGTCTCTTTCAACGCAGTAGTCAGGCAGCCACAGTGAGTCTATTTCAACGCAGTAGTCAGGCAGCCATGGTGAGTCTCTTTCAACGCAGTAGTCAGGCAGCCACAGTGAGTCTAAATCAACGCAGTAGTCAGGCAGCAGCCACAGTGAGTCTATTTCAACGCAGTAGTCAGGCAGCCACGGTGAGTCTATTTCAACACAGTAGTCAGGCAGCCACTGTGAGTGTATTTCAACACAGTAGTCAGGCAGCCACGGTGAGTCTATTTCAACACAGTAGTCAGGCAGCCATGCTGAGTCTATTTCAACGCAGTAGTCAGGCAGCCAAGGTGAGTCTATTTCAACACAGTAGTCAGTCAGCCATGCTGAGTCTATTTCAATGCAGTAGTCAGGCAGCCATGCTGAGTCTATTTCAACGCAGTAGTCAGGCAGCCATGGTGAGTCTATTTCAACACAGTAGTCAGGTAGCCATGCTGAGTCTATTTCAATGCAGTAGTCAGGCAGCCATGCTGAGTCTATTTCAACGCAGTAGTCAGGCAGCCATGGTGAGTCTATTTCAACACAGTAGTCAGGCAGCCATGCTGAGTCTATTTCAACGCTGTAGTCAGGCAGCCATGCTGAGTCTATTTCAACGCAGTAGTCAGGCAGCCATGCTGAGTCTATTTCAACGCAGTAGTCAGGCAGCCACGGTGTGTCTATTTCAACACAGTAGTCAGGCAGCCACAGTGAGTCTATTTCAACACAGTAGTCAGGCAGCCAAGGTGAGTCTATTTCAACACAGTAGTCATGCAGCAGCCACGGTAAGTCTCTTTCAACGCAGTAGTCAGGCAGCCACAGTGAGTCTATTTCAACGCAGTAGTCAGGCAGCGTCCACGGTGAGTCTCTTTCAACGCAGTAGTCAGGCAGCCACTGTGAGTCTATTTCAATGCAGTAGTCAGGCAGCAGCCACGGTGAGTCTCTTTCAACGCAGTAGTCAGGCAGCCACAGTGAGTCTCTATCAACGCAGTAGTCAGGCAGCAGCCATGGTGAGTCTATTTCAACGCAGTAGTCAGGCAGCCACGGTGAGTCTATTTCAACACAGTAGTCAGGCAGCCACTGTGAGTGTATTTCAACACAGTAGTCAGGCAGCCACGGTGAGTCTATTTCAACACAGTAGTCAGGCAGCCATGCTGAGTCTATTTCAACGCAGTAGTCAGGCAGCCAAGGTGAGTCTATTTCAACACAGTAGTCAGTCAGCCATGCTGAGTCTATTTCAATACAGTAGTCAGGCAGCCATGCTGAGTCTATTTCAACGCAGTAGTCAGGCAGCCATGCTGAGTCTATTTCAATGCAGTAGTCAGGCAGCCATGCTGAGTCTATTTCAACGCAGTAGTCAGGCAGCCATGGTGAGTCTATTTCAACACAGTAGTCAGGCAGCCATGCTGAGTCTATTTCAACGCTGTAGTCAGGCAGCCATGCTGAGTCTATTTCAACGCAGTAGTCAGGCAGCCATGCTGAGTCTATTTCAACGCAGTAGTCAGGCAGCCATGCTGAGTCTATTTCAATGCAGTAGTCAGGCAGCCATGCTGAGTCTATTTCAACGCAGTAGTCAGGCAGCCATGGTGAGTCTATTTCAACACAGTAGTCAGGCAGCCATGCTGAGTCTATTTCAACGCTGTAGTCAGGCAGCCATGCTGAGTCTATTTCAAAGCAGTAGTCAGTCAGCCATGCTGAGTCTATTTCAACGCAGTAGTCAGGCAGCCACGGTGTGTCTATTTCAACACAGTAGTCAGGCAGCCACAGTGAGTCTATTTCAACACAGTAGTCAGGCAGCCAAGGTGAGTCTATTTCAACACAGTAGTCATGCAGCAGCCACGGTAAGTCTCTTTCAACGCAGTAGTCAGGCAGCCACATTGAGTCTATTTCAACGCAGTAGTCAGGCAGCGTCCACGGTGAGTCTCTTTCAACGCAGTAGTCAGGCAGCCACTGTGAGTCTATTTCAATGCAGTAGTCAGGCAGCAGCCACGGTGAGTCTCTTTCAACGCAGTAGTCAGGCAGCCACAGTGAGTCTCTATCAACGCAGTAGTCAGGCAGCAGCCATGGTGAGTCTATTTCAACGCAGTAGTCAGGCAGCCACGGTGAGTCTATTTCAACGCAGTAGTCAAGTAGCCACAGTGAGTCTATTTCAACGCAGTAGTCAGGTAGCCACAGTGAGTCTATTTCAACGCAGTAGTCAGGCAGCCACAGTGAGTCTATTTCAACGCAGTAGTCAGGCAGCAGCCACGGTGTGTCTATTTCAACGCAGTAGTCAGGCAGCCATGGTGAGTCTCTATCAACGCAGTAGTCAGGCAGCAGCCACGGTGAGTCTATTTCAACGCAGTAGTCAGGCAGCCATGGTGAGTCTATTTCAACACAGTAGTCAGGCAGCAGCCACGGTGTGTCTATTTCAACGCAGTAGTCAGGCAGCCATGGTGAGTCTCTTTCAATGCAGTAGTCAGGCAGCCACAGTGAGTCTAAATCAACGCAATAGTCAGGCAGCAGCCACAGTGAGTCTATTTCAACGCAGTAGTCAGGCAGCCATGCTGAGTCTATTTCAACGCAGTAGTCAGGCAGCCATGCTGAGTCTATTTCAACGCAGTAGTCAGGCAGCCATGCTGAGTCTATTTCAACGCAGTAGTCAGGCAGCCACGGTGAGTCTATTTCAACACAGTAGTCAGGCAGCCATGCAGAGTCTATTTCAACGCAGGTGTCAGGCAGCCACTGTGAGTCTATTTCAACACATTCGTCAGGCAGCCACGGTGAGTCTATTTCAACACAGTAGTCAGGCAGCCATGCAGAGTCTATTTCAACGCAGTAGTCAGGCAGCCACTGTGAGTCTATTTCAACACAGTAGTCAGGCAGCCACTGTGAGTCTATTTCAACAAAGTAGTCAGGCAGCCATGCTGAGTCTATTTCAATGCAGTAGTCAGGCAGCCATGCTGAGTCTATTTCAACGCAGTAGTCAGGCAGCCATGCTGAGTCTATTTCAATGCAGTAGTCAGGCAGCCATGGTGAGTCTATTTCAACGCAGTGGTCAGGCAGCCAAGGTGAGTCTATTTCAACGCAGTAGTCAGGCAGCCACGGTGAGTCTATTTCAACGCAGTAGTCAGGCAGCCACTGTGAGTCTATTTCAACGCAGTTGTCAGGCAGCCACGGTGAGTCTCTTTCAACGCATTAGTCAGGCAGCCACTGTGAGTCTATTTCAACACAGTAGTCAGGCAGCCATGGTGAGTCTCTTTCAACACAGTGGTTTGGCAGCCACTGTGAGTCTCTTTCAACGCAGTAGTCAGGCAGCCACAGTGAGTCTATATCAACGCAGTATTCAGGCAGCGGCCACGGTGAGTCTATTTCAACGCAGTAGTCAGGCAGCCATGGTGAGTCTATTTCAACGCAGTAGTCAGGCAGCCACGGTAAGTCTCTTTTTACCCAGTAGTCAGGCAGCCACGGTGAGTCTCTTTCAATGCAGTAGTCAGGCAGCCACTGTGAGTCTATTTCAACGCAGTAGTCAGGCAGCCACGGTGAGTCTATTTCAACGCAGTAGTCAGGCAGCCTCTGTGAGTCTCTTTCAACGCAGTAGTCAGGCAGCCACGGTGAGTCTCTTTCAACACAGTAGTCAGGCAGCCACGGTGAGTCTCTTTCAACGCAGTAGTCAGGCAGCAGCCACGGTGAGTCTCTTTCAACGCAGTAGTCAGGCAGCCATGGTGAGTCTATTTCAACGCAGTAGTCAGGCAGCCACGGTGAGTCTATTTCAACGCAGTAGTCAGGCAGCCACGGTGAGTCTCTTTCAACGCAGTAGTCAGGCAGCCACGGTGAGTCTCTTTCAACGCAGTAGTCAGGCAGCCACGGTGAGTCTCTTTCAACGCAGTAGTCAGGCAGCCACGGTGAGTCTCTTTCAACGCAGTAGTCAGGCAGCCACGGTGAGTCTCTTTCAACACAGTAGTCAGGCAGCCACGGTGAGTCTCTTTCAACGCAGTAGTCAGGCAGCAGCCACGGTGAGTCTCTTTCAACGCAGTAGTCAGGCAGCCATGGTGAGTCTATTTCAACGCAGTAGTCAGGCAGCCACGGTGAGTCTATTTCAACGCAGTAGTCAGGCAGCAGCCACTGTGAGTCTATTTCAACGCATTAGGTAGGCAGCCATGGTGAGTCCATTTCAACGCAGTAGTCAGGCAGCAGCCATGCTGAGTCTCTTTCAAAGCAGTACTCAGGCAGCAGCCATGCTGAGTCTCTTTCAAAGCAGTACTCAGGCAGCTCCCTTTGCAAAAGGTGAATGCTGCATCCAATCACTCTTTTTACTTGTGTTTATTTTGGTATCCTAGGCAACGGAATGGATTCCAGATGATGACACCAGGAGGTCCTGTCAGAGCAAAGGGAAGACCGAGGTAAACAACGACTTTGAGACTTCCCGGGAGGGCTCCACACACACACACACACACACAAATATACACACACACACACACACTACACAAATACATTCATATACACACACACAAATATACACACACACCACACAAATATTCACATACACACACACCACACAAATACATTCATATATACACACACAATACAAATATATACACACACCACACACCACACACACACACACACACACACACACACACACACACACACACACACACACACACACACACACACACACACACACACACACACACACACACACACACACACACACACACACACACACACACACACACACACACACACACACACACACACAGGACCTTCCCTGAATAGGACCATTTCCTTTAAAAGCAGTCTGTTGACTGGCTGGTCAAGGGGCTCTATGGGGCCTTGTGGGAGTGGCTTATAGTAATTTTATGGTTTTTGGGCCCCTTCAATCGACGTGTGTTTACTGGCTGGGAAGTGAAAAATAACACAGACTTTTTAGTAAGACACTCAGGGCAGAGCCCTTCTTCTGTACTTGATCATTTTGTTATTTCGCTTTTCTTTGTGAGAATTGATTGCCATGCTATTTTTATCTCAAAAGCCCAATGGAGAAGGGAAAGTAAAAAATCCATTCTCTCTGGAGAACGTCGTCTGACCTCAAGTTTGAAACACAGCAATTTTATTTATTTGCCAAGACAGAATATTTAAGGACAACAAAGAAGTTTCATTCCCTCAAACGTCAGACAGTGCTTTATAAAAACGAGATTAGATTAGGTTTAAATGTGTTACATTCAATTTTACAGATGAAAGATAAAAAACATGCCAGTCATATCATTAAAGTGAGCCGTGAGTGAGTATTGCTGGGTCGTATTCAGTAGTGCACTCTGTTGCAAACCATGCGCCTAATACAACAGGTGAAATGCTTACTTACGAGTCCTTAACCAACAATGCAGAGTTTTTTAAAAGTAAGACAAATTTGCTAAACTAAAGGAAAAAGTAAGACTATAAAAATAACAGTAACAATAGCGAGGCTATATACAAGGGGTACCGGTACCAAGTCATTGTGCAGGAGTTCAGGTTAGTCGAGGTAATTCAGTTAATATGGACTGTAGGTAGGGGTGAAGTGACTATGCATAGATAATAAACAGAGAGTAGCAGCAGCATATGTGAAGAATGTGAAGGATTGTGTGTATGTGTGTGTGTGTGTTTTGTGTGTGTTTGTGTGGTGTCAATATGCATGTGTGTGTTTTGTGTTTGTGTGTTGGAGTGTCAGTGCAAGAGAGTCAGTGCAAAAAATGATAATAGATAAGAATACAATAAGGGTATGAATGAACTATTCAGCAGTCTTTATGGCTTGGGGGTAGAAGCTGTTAATGAGCCATTTGGTCCCAGATTCTTATCAAGTTCATGTAGTCCCTCCCCGTTTCAGTCCGTTTTCTTGTGTTTGGTGAATACAAAGGTACGCAGGTTTCTAACCTCTAACAACCTGTCTGCTCTCTACTACTCCCTGTAGGTAGAGTGTCAGAACTACCTCCGCGTGCTACTGGTCAATAAGACTGAGGTCATCACCTGTGGAACCAACGCCTTCCAGCCCCTCTGTATCACCCGGGAGGTAAGAGGGAATGGGGGATGCAGGGAGGATGGATGGGGTGATAAACTACAGGGGTGTAGGTAGGGGGGTGAACCAACGCCTTCCAGCCCCTCTGTATCACCCGGGAGGTAAGAGGGAATGGGGGATGCAGGGAGGATGGATGGGGTGATAAACTACAGGGGTGTAGGTAGGGGGGTGAACCAACGCCTTCCAGCCCCTCTGTATCACCCGGGAGGTAAGAGGGAATGGGGGATGCAGGGAGGATGGATGGAGTGATAACCTACAGGGGTGTAGGTAGGGGGGTGAACCAACGCCTTCCAGCCCCTCTGTATCACCCGGGAGGTAAGAGGGAATGGGGGATGCAGGGAGGATGGATGGAGTGATAACCTACAGGGGTGTAGGTAGGGGGGTGAACCAACGCCTTCCAGCCCCTCTGTATCACCCGGGAGGTAAGAGGGAATGGGGGATGCAGGGAGGATGGATGGAGTGATAAACTACAGGGGTGTAGGTAGGGGGGTGAACCAACGCCTTCCAGCCCCTCTGTATCACCCGGGAGGTAAGAGGGAATGGGGGATGCAGGGAGGATGGATGGAGTGATAACCTACAGGGGTGTAGGTAGGGGGGTGAACCAACGCCTTCCAGCCCCTCTGTATCACCCGGGAGGTAAGAGGGAATGGGGGATGCAGGGAGGATGGATGGAGTGATAACCTACAGGGGTGTAGGTAGGGGGGTGAACCAACGCCTTCCAGCCCCTCTGTATCACCCGGGAGGTAAGAGGGAATGGGGGATGCAGGGAGGATGGATGGAGTGATAAACTACAGGGGTGTAGGTAGGGGGGTGAACCAACGCCTTCCAGCCCCTCTGTATCACCCGGGAGGTAAGAGGGAATGGGGGATGCAGGGAGGATGGATGGAGTGATAACCTACAGGGGTGTAGGTAGGGGGGTGAACCAACGCCTTCCAGCCCCTCTGTATCACCCGGGAGGTAAGAGGGAATGGGGGATGCAGGGAGGATGGATGGAGTGATAAACTACAGGGGTGTAGGTAGGGGGGTGAACCAACGCCTTCCAGCCCCTCTGTATCACCCGGGAGGTAAGAGGGAATGGGGGATGCAGGGAGGATGGATGGAGTGATAAACTACAGGGGTGTAGGTAGGGGGGTGAACCAACGCCTTCCAGCCCCTCTGTATCACCCGGGAGGTAAGAGGGAATGGGGGATGCAGGGAGGATGGATGGGGTGATAAACTACAGGGGTGTAGGTAGGGGGTGAACCAACGCCTTCCAGCCCCTCTGTATCACCCGGGAGGTAAGAGGGAATGGGGGTTGCAGGGAGGATGGATGGAGTGATAACCTACAGGGGTGTAGGTAGGGGGGTGAACCAACGCCTTCCAGCCCCTCTGTATCACCCGGGAGGTAAGAGGGAATGGGGGATGCAGGGAGGATGGATGGGGTGATAAACTACAGGGGTGTAGGTAGGGGGGTGAACCAACGCCTTCCAGCCCCTCTGTATCACCCGGGAGGTAAGAGGGAATGGGGGATGCAGGGAGGATGGATGGGGTGATAAACTACAGGGGTGTAGGTAGGGGGGTGAACCAACGCCTTCCAGCCCCTCTGTATCACCCGGGAGGTAAGAGGGAATGGGGGATGCAGGGAGGATGGATGGGGTGATAAACTACAGGGGTGTAGGTAGGGGGGTGAACCAACGCCTTCCAGCCCCTCTGTATCACCCGGGAGGTAAGAGGGAATGGGGGATACAGGGAGGATGGATGGGGTGATAAACTACAGGGGTGTAGGTAGGGGGGTGAACCAACGCCTTCCAGCCCCTCTGTATCACCCGGGAGGTAAGAGAGAATGGGGGATGCAGGGAGGATGGATGGAGTGATAACCTACATGGGTGTAGGTAGGGGGGTGAACCAACGCCTTCCAGCCCCTCTGTATCACCCGGGAGGTAAGAGGGAATGGGGGATGCAGGGAGGATGGATGGGGTGATAAACTACAGGGGTGTAGGTAGGGGGGTGAACCAACGCCTTCCTGCCCCTCTGTATCACCCGGGAGGTAAGAGGGAATGGGGGATGCAGGGAGGATGGATGGAGTGATAACCTACAGGGGTGTAGGTAGGGGGGTGATGGGGAGGACATGATGAGAGAGTAAAGGAGGGTGATGCACTGTAAAAAATGTTTTTTTTTTTTTTTTAATTTTTAACTGTTGGGTTATTGGAAACAACATTCTAACAGTCTAATAAATACATTTCATATATGATATCAGAAGAATAATCATTTGGTTGTGTTTATTAAGGTCTTAGGTAACATTAGAATACTAAAAAACTATATATTCAAATAATATAATAGCATTTTCATTTGTTTATGTTACTCTAGGCCCCTCAAACTCAACTCTGGACCATGAAACCAGTTCCACTGCATTTTTTCATTGTTCCCCTCTAAGCAGGGACTGATTTAGACCTGGGACACCAGTTGTGTGCAATGAATTATCAGGTAGAACAGAAAAGCAGCAGGCTCCAGACCTCCAGAGTTGAGTACCTCTGCTCTAGGCTATAAGTAATAACGAAAAACCACTCGTTCAAGTCCCTCACAAATCAACCCACAAGGCGAGCAGTGAAATGATTAACCCTAGGGCCAACGCTGATAAATATAGGCATAACACAAACTCATCATTACACTATTGTTGTTCGAAATGAAATCAACCTTTTCATCCTCCTTATCATTGAGTTAGGTCTCATTTAAATTCAATTGTGAAGTAACTTGCACAATTATTGCCCATTCATCCATTTATCATTCATTCAGTGTGCTGGCATCGTTTGCTTCCCTTCACTTATCAACTTGGATAGAGTCAAGGATATGTTTTTCAATATTCTAAAGGCCTACCCATAACGTAGCATGTTTTCATTTCCTTTACAATGCATTTGATTAGTAATAGAGTTATAGTAAATAAAACAGTCCAAAAACAGAATATTTTTACAAAGTAAAACTTAAAAGAGAATGATATCAACCCACAAGTCATGCGTCAAATGATTTGGTATAAACATGAGTACCAACGCTAATAAATAGGAATAACACAACCTCATCATTACACTATTGTCTTTCTAAATTAAACCAACCTCTTCACCCTCCTTATCATTCAGGCCTAATTTAAATTACATTGTGAAGTAACATGCACAATTATTGTCCATTCATCCATTTGTCATTCATTCAGTGAGGAGAGAGAGAAGCATTAGCACCTGGCTGGGTACCAACGTCCTACAGCACATTATCTTGGTGGGTTAAGTTGGGAAAAGATGTGGGAAACAACAGGTAAAAAGGCTCTAAATACTTTTCTGTTTGTGATTTAAAAATTTCTTACGAATAAGAAATATAAAATACAAACATTTATGAAAATTCAGGGAAGGAGCAGGACGTTGTCGCCTCCCTTCACGTTCTTAGAAAACTATTCAGTAATTTGTTTTTTTAATGTTTTATTTCTTACATTGTTAGCCCAGAAAATCTTAAGCGTTATTACACACAGCCAGGAAGAACTATTGGATATAAGAGCGACATCAATTTACCAACATTATGACCAGGAATACGTATTTCCCGAAGAGGATCCTTTGTTTGGACCTCCACCCTGGAAATGGGATCTTATCCCAGAGGCCGACCCAAAACAAAGAGGTCGCCACAGGAGAGGCAGATGGAGGGGCCTCCTGGTCAGACGTAGAAGGAGAGCACACCGTTCACCGCTGTCAAGCATATTACTCGCCAATGTCCAGTCAACAATGTCCAGTCAACAAGGTCTAGACAACAAGGTCTAGACAACAAGGTGGACATTATCTCCCAAGAGAATTCTCTTCGATTATAGTCACAGCCGTGTACAGTCGGAAGTTTACATACACTTTAGCCAACTACATTTAAACTCAGTTTTTCACAAATCCTGACATTTAATCAGAGTGAAAATTCCCTGTCTTAGGTCAGTTAGGATCACTACTTTATTTTAAGAATGTGAAATATCCGAATAATAGTAGAGAGAATTATTTATTTCAGCTTTTATTTCTTTCATCACATTCCCAGTGGGTCAGAAGATTGCATACACTCAATTAGTATTTGGTAGCATTGCCTTTAAATTGTTTATCTTTGGTCAAGCGTTTCGGGTAGCCTTCCACAAACTTCCTTCGACTTGGGAGGAGATTCTGGACGGCAAAGGACCCTGGGCACAGCCAGGGGAATATCGCCGTCCCAAAGCAGAGCTGGAGGCAGCGAAAGCAGAGAGGCGCCGGTATGAGGAGGCAGCACGGCAGCGCGGCTGGAAGCCCAAGTGGCAGCCCCAAAAACGTCTTGGGGGAGGGCACATGGGGAGTGTGGCGAAGTCAGGTAGGAGACCTGCGCCAGCCAGCTCCCCATGCTTACCGTGGAGAGAGAGGGCATTGTACCGGGCAGGCACCGTGTTATGCGGTGGAGTGCACAGTGTCCCCTGTGCGTGTGCATAACCCGGTGTGGTACATTCCAGCTCCTCGTATCGGCCGGGCTAGAGTGGGCATCCAGCCAGGTGCCATGAAGCCGGCTCTACGCATCTGGTCTCCATTGTGTCTCCTCGGGCCGGCATACATGGCACCAGCCTTACGCATGGTGTCCCCGGTTCGCCAGCACAGCCCAGTGCGGGCTATTCCCCCTCGCCGCACTGGCCTGGCTACGGGGAGCTTTCAACCAGGTAAGGTTGGGCAGGCTCGGTGCTCCAGATCTCCAGTGAGCCTTCTCGGTCCGGTCTTTCTCCGGTGCCATCTCCACGCACCAGCCTTCCGGTGGCAGCCCCCCCGCACCGGGCTTCCTGTGTGTCTGCAGAGCCCAGTGCTCCCTGTTCCTCCTCCCCGCATTCGCCCTGAGGTGCATGTCCGTGGCCCAATACCACCAGTGCCGGCACCACGCACCAGGCCTACAGTGCGCCTCGTCTGTCCTGAGCTGCTAGAGTCTCCCGTCTGTCCTGAGCTGCCAGAGTCTCCCGTCTGGCCTGAGCTGCTAGAGTCTCCCGTCTGGCCTGAGCTGCTAGAGTCTCCCGTCTGTCCTGAGCTGCTAGAGTCTCCCGTCTGTCCTGAGCTGCTAGAGTCTCCCGTCTGTCCTGACCTGCTAGAGTCTCCCGTCTGTCCTGAGCCGTCAGAGCCGCCAGTCTGTCCTGAGTCGTCAGAGCCGCCAGTCTGGCCTGAGCCATCAGTCAGCCAGGAGCTGCCAGAGACGTCAGTCAGCCAGGACCTGCCAGAGCCGTCAGTCAGCCAGGACCTGCCAGAGCCATCAGCCTGCAAGGAGCTGCCAGAGCCGTCAGCCAGTCCGGAGCTGTTTATCGGCTGTTTATCCGGAGCTGCCCCTCATTCCGGAGCTGCCCCTCAGTCCGGAGCTGCCCCTCAGTCCGGAACTGCCCCTCTGTTCGGAGCTGCCCCTCAGTCCAGTGGGGCCTTTAATTAGGATCTTAGACCCTAAGTCGGAGGCGAGGGTCGTCCCTCTGAAGAGGCCCTTGAAGAGGGCAATGACTATGGTAGAGTGGGGTCTACATCCCGCACCCGAGCCGCCACCATGAAAGAGGCCCACCCGGACCCTCCCCTTTAGATTAGGTTTTTGCAGCCGGAGTCCGCACCTTTGTGGGGGGCAGCCATCTTCTTTGGGTATTTCGTGGGTTATTGTCTATGTTATTTTATTTATTATTATTTTTTTTGTAATTTTACCTTTATTTAACCAGGCAAGTCAGTTAAGAACACATTCTTATTTTCAATGACGGCCTGGGAACAGTGGGTTAAATCCCTGTTCAGGGGCAGATTGACAGATTTGTACCTTGTCAGCTCGGGGGTTTGAACTCGCAACCTTCCGGTTACTAGTCCAACGCTCTAACCACTAGGCTAAGCTGCCGCCCCATGTTGCACGTTAGCACATTGTTTATATAGCGGTCACGTTCATCTTATTCGTTTTGTTGTTTTTTGTTTAAGTGTTCTTAGTGTTCGTCATTAATAAAGAAGAATGTATTCTAACCACACTGCGCTTTGGTCTACTCCATACGACGATCGTGACAGACGGCCTTGGAAGAACTTCACTGGACTCTATGTAAACTGGAAACCATATATCCTGAGGCAGCATTTATTGTAGCTGGGGATTTCAACACAAGAATACCTCAATTCTACCAGCACATTGATTGTTTTACCCGCTCGAACACTACACTGGACCACTGCTACTAACTTTTGCGATCCATACAAGGCCCTCCCCCACCCTCCCTTAGGTAAATCTGACCATTACTCCATCTTGTTGCTCCCCTCCTATAGGCAGACACTAAAACAGGAAGCGCCCATGCTTAGCTCTATCCAAAGTTGGTCTGACTAATTGGATTCCATGCTTCAAGACTGCTTCGAACAGGTGGACTGGGATGTGTTCTGGGTAGCCTCAGACAATACATTAACATATATGCTGACTCGGTGAGTTTATTAGGAAGTGCATTGGAGATGTTGTACCCACTGTGACTATTAAAACCTTCCCAAACCAGAAACCGTGGATTGATAGCAGCATTCGCGCAAAACTGAAAGCACTTACCACTGCAGTTAAACATGGCAAGGTGACTGGAAACAAATACATATTTCATTCCCTCCACAAGGAAATCAAACAAGCAAAGCGACAGTATAAAGACAAAGTAGAGTCGCAATTCAACGACTCAAACACAAGACGTATGTGGCAGGGTCTACAGACAATCACGGATTACAAAAAGAAAACCAACCCGTCGCAGACATCGACGTCTGCTACCAAAGACTGTAGGCTCTCCTTCCCTGTGGCCAACATGAGTAAAACATTTAAACGTGTTAACCCTTTCAAGGCTGCCGGTCCAGACGGCATCCCTAGCCACATCCTCAGAGCATGCGCAGACCAGCTGGCTGGTGTGTATACGGACATATTCCATCAATCCCTATCCCAGTCTGCTGTCCCCACATGCTTCAAAATGTCCACTGTTGTTCCTGTTCCCAGGAAAGCTAAGGTCATCATGAAGTGCTTTGAGAGACTAGCCAAGAATCATATCACCTCCACCATTCCATCCCCCTTCATTGTGTGTATAAGGTAGTCGTTATTCTTTTTTTTTTATTATTTCACCTTTATTTAACCAGGTAGGCTAGTTGAGAACAAGTTCTCATTTGCAACTGCGACCTGGCCAAGATAAAGCATAGCAGTGTGAACAGACAACACAGAGTTACACATGGAGTAAACAATTAACAAGTCAATAACACAGTAGAAAAAAAGGGGAGTCTATATACAATGTGTGCAAAAGGCATGAGGAGGTAGGCGAATAATTACAATATTGCAGATTAACACTGGAGTGATAAATGATCAGATGATCAGATACAGGTAGAGATATTGGTGTGCAAAAGAGCAGAAAAGTAAATAAATATAAACAGTATGGAGATGAGGTAGGTGAAAATGGGTGGGCTATTTACCAATAGATTATGTACAGCTGCAGCGATCGGTTAGCTGCTCAGATAGCTGATGTTTGAAGTTGGTGAGGGAGATAAAAGTCTCCAACTTCAGCGATTTTTGCAATTCGTTCCAGTCACAGGCAGCAGAGTACTGGAACGAAAGGCGGCCGAATGAGGTGTTGGCTTTAGGGATGATCAGTGAGATACACCTGCTGGAGCGCGTGCTACGGATGGGTGTTGCCATCGTGACCAGTGAACTGAGATAAGGCGGAGCTTTACCTAGCATGGCCTTGTAGATGACCTGGAGCCAGTGGGTCTGGCGACGAATATGTAGCGAGGGCCAGCCGACTGGAGCATACAAGTCGCAGTGGTGGGTAGTATAAGGTGCTTTAGTGACAAAACAGATGGCACTGTGATAAACTGCATCCAGTTTGCTGAGTAGAGTGTTGGAAGCAATTTTGTAGATGACATCGCCGAAGTCGAGGATCGGTGTGTATAAGGTAGTCATTATAGATATTACTGCTCTGTCAGAACTAGAAGCACAAGCATTTTGCTACAATCGCATTAACATCCACTAACCATGTGTATGTGATCAATAAAATTTGATTTGATGTGAACTTAACATGATGAACAGGAATGACATTTACTCTCACAGGTGGCCAATAAGCACTAGCTGAAAGCCATGCCCTTAATAAGCCACGTCTCCTGAAAGTAAGCTAAGGATTACATTCAAAAAGACCCAGCTGCTATGTCAACCTAGCATGACAGTAAAAAATACCCATCTGATGGTTAAATTAACCCATGTTTGTGTAATCCAAACGACCCTACTGGCTGGGTCCAAATAACCCAACTTGTTCTGTCCACTATTTAACCAGCACTGGGTTACCAAATAACCCATATTGGGTTGTTTTAGAGCATCATTTTTTAAAAGTGTGGAATGAAGGAGTGGGGGGATGAAGGGGAGATGAAGGGAAGAGAGGGATAGAGTGATAACTGGCAGGAATAGGGGTGGGGGATGATAGACCGTGAATGGTGAAAGGAGGCATTAAGATAAGGTCGTCTCCAGCTACATGACTGGAATGTAAACATCAAACAGCCATATGGTCTGTGAGAAGATAGTGTGTTGTTACTATCATTTTCTTGCTCTCACACTCTCTCTCTCTCTCTCTCTCTCTCTCCCCTCCCTCCCCCTCGCTCAGGTGGGGAACATGTCCAGCGTGTTGGATCGTGTGAACGGCGTGGCACGGTGCCCGTATGACCCTCGCCATAACTCCACGGCAGTGGTGACGGAGAGTGGTGAGCTGTTCGCCGCCACTGTCATAGACTTTTCGGGTCGCGACCCCGTCATCTACCGGAGCCTAGGAGGCATGCCACCCCTTCGGACTGCCCAGTACAACTCCAAGTGGCTCAACGGTAAATGACGGTTCCACAAACCTCGCTGTGTGTGTGCGTTTGTAGTGTGTGTGTGTGATGACACCACCCACACTGCCCACCATGTGTTTGTAATGTGTGTGTGTGTTGACACCACCCGCACTGCCCACCATGTGTTTCTAATGTGTGTGTGTGTTGACACCACCCGCACTGCCCACCATGTGTTTGTAATGTGTGTGTGTATTGACACCACCCGCACTGCCCACCATGTGTTTGTAATGTGTGTGTGTGTTGACACCACCCGCACTGCCCACCATGTGTTTGTAATGTGTGTGTGTGTTGACACCACCCGCACTGCCCACCATGTGTTTGTAATGTGTGTGTGTGTTGACACCACCCGCACTGCCCACCATGTGTTTGTAATGTGTGTGTGTGTTGACACCACCCGCACTGCCCACCATGTGTTTGTAATGTGTGTGTGTTGACACCACCCACACTGCCCACCATGTGTTTGTAATGTGTGTGTGTGTGTTGACACCACCCGCACTGCCCACCATGTGTTTGTAATGTGTGTGTGTGTTGACACCACCCGCACTGCCCACCATGTGTTTGTAATGTGTGTGTGTGTGTTGACACCACCCGCACTTCCCACCATGTGTTTGTAATAGTTGATTCGGTAATGTCAATTAAAGTGGATTGCATAGGAGCTAAGATCTTTGTTAGAGGCCCAGTGCTTCCTGATTGTTAATGGCTTGGTGCAGTCTGTTATCCACCATGTTTCAGGCTATCAGCCATGTTTCTCAGGGACGCCATTTCTACTATTTCCTAGTATCCAAGTAAAAAGACATGGTAATTTGACCCCCCCACAAAATAAAGTATGCGATTTGAGTGTAATCCACCGAGGTACGGTATTGTGGATCGTATGAGCAGGTTTTGGCTGGTACTATAGAAAAGCTAAGTTAGATAAACCTCCATCATCAGCCCCAAAAGTCCCAGCTAGGTGTCTGTAATCTTTCTGTTGCTGACACCAGGCCTTTTTACTGAATGCACCTCACAAATACATCCTGACTCCAGCAGAAAAAAGACCTTTTCTGAAACTGTGATTATTATCTGCAGTATTTCAAACACAGCAACCATATTTAGTTCTAGGCTCCATAGAGTAGGAGGAGAAAAGAGGAGAAGAAAATAGGAGGGAGAAGAAAGGGGGAGAGAGGAAGATTGAGGGGGTAGAGGTGTGCACTACAGCCCTGCACGGGCATGAATTTTAAGCTCAATCCCTGCAAATGCCCACAACTTTCAGGCCCTAACCTACCCAGACCCGATTGCTTCTGCCAAATTTGGGCATTACCATATTGGGCTTTACAGTCATTTACAAAAATCCATTTAAAATGACAACAAACAAAAAAAAGCGACAATCTTTCAAAAGCCCGAAATCAGAAATAACTTTCTCTGTTAGTAAATCCATTAGCTCCCTGTGTGCAGCTCAGAGAGAGAGCAGTTAGCTATTAGCTATTTTTCATCACTATAAACTCTGACAAAACTCAAGGAACATGATTATATTCTGTGAAATAATCTCTCCTGTCTTCTATTTGACGAGGTTGAAGCACTTCTGACACCATGTTAGGATCTTAGTCAGATATGACTGTCACGATCATCGTTGGAAGCATACTCGGACCAAAGCGCAGCGTGATCTGGGTTCCACATATTTGCTGAAGTGAAACTTACAAAAACAATAAAGAATGACCAAAACGTGACGTAAATGACGTGCTCACAGGCAACAACACAAAAACAAGATCCCACAAAACACAGTGTGAAAATGGCTGCCTAAATATGCTCCCCAATCAGAGACGACAAAAAACAGCTGCCTCTGATTGGTAACCATACCAGGCCAACATAAAAATACACAACCCACCCTAGTCACACCTCGACCTAACCAAAATAGAGAATAAAAAGGCTCTGTATGGTCAAGGCGTGACAATGACTACTGTGCCGCACAGCATGAGCAAATGGCTCAGCTACAAATTGTTAGTGATCAATGTAGTGATACCCGAGCCCTGCCTGTAGCTTAGTTATTGATGAAATAACGACACACCAGCCCTAACCCGGTGTGTTGTCTGGTTCTGGTCGGGTAGTAGAGCTCTAGTTTAATTGAAGCAGAGCAAGGAGCAGAGTATGTAGCAGAGCAAGGAGCAGAGCATGGAGCAGAGCATGGAGCAGAGCAAGGAGCAGAGTATGGAGCAGAGCATGGAGCAGAGTATGGAGCAGAGCAAGGAGCAGAGCATGGAGCAGAGCATGGAGTAGAGTATGGAGCAGAGCAAGGAGCAGAGCAAGGAGCAGAGCATGGAGCAGAGTATGGAGCAGAGTATGGAGCAGAGCATGGAGTAGAGTATGGAGCAGAGCAAGGAGCAGAGCAAGGAGCAGAGCAAGGAGCAGAGCATGGAGCAGAGTATGGAGCAGAGTATGGAGCAGAGCAAGGAGCAGAGCAAGGAGCAGAGCATGGAGTAGAGTATGGAGCAGAGTATGGAGCAGAGCAAGGAGCAGAGCATGGAGCAGAGCATGGAGCAGAGTATGGAGCAGAGTATGGAGCAGAGCATGGAGCAGAGTATGGAGCAGAGTATGGAGCAGAGCATGGAGCAGAGCATGGAGTAGAGTATGGAGCAGAGCAAGGAGCAGAGCAAGGAGCAGAGCATGGAGCAGAGCATGGAGCAGAGCATGCTCAGTTTGACTGGAGCACGGAGAGAGTTTCCCAAAGACTGGAGCATCGGCCTTCTTGCCTGCTACAAGTTTGCTCCAGTAACGTTCCAAGTAGTGCTCACTTCATGGGCTCAGGGCATTCCTGCAGCGACATGCACTTGTAGTCTACTTGCATACTGCTATAGCCCCTTGCTTTAGCTACTGTCATGGAGTTGGCTAAATATTTTCAGAAAAAAACGAGTAAAACTTACAGGTGACTTGAGACGAGGAGGACCAAGAGCGGAGTGCGGTGATGTAGTGTGTCCACAACTTTAGAAACATTGTGAAATCTAAAAAGACAAGTATCCCAAAAGCATGATGGTGTACTTACTATGTGCACATGCTAACAGAAAGGAACAAGGTGGGTATTTATAAACAAAACATTGTTTTATTTATTTTGTCCCAATAGGCCTGGCATATTACCTCTTTCCATTTTGAAAGGGTTATTTTGCTTACAAACCTTTAGGCCTACCTATCAAAGAAAACAAAAACAACTCTGCGTCCCTGCCCAGCCTGGCAAGAGTGGCCCGAAGGGTGATTAGTATCTCCTGTGGCTCTGCGAGCACAGTGAGGGTATTCCCCGCTGCTGCCCTCATCACATGATCCTGAAGCCAGAAACTCTGGCCAAACTCGTCTTTCCAAAAATGAATTAAAAGGCACTGATCCTAATAAGGCATTTTTCATTTAATTTGTATTTAATTCCAAGTGTGTCACAGCCTATGTGCAATATATAAACTATAATGATTTAATACAACAACATTTTTAAATTTTGAGTGCTTAATGTGCCTGCCAGCCTAGCAAATGCTTCACAATGTATTTCTTTGTAGTCTATAGCATTGAAATAATTGAAATAATATAGCCTAAATCATTTATAATTAATTCACTTAGACTCCCTGTTTGACTCCTGACCTATTTATAGTGTTTATATGCTGTTTAATATGACATGAAGCCTATTTGAAATGATGAGCGCTTCTTACAGTCACCTTTTCATGTTGTTTATTAAAATACTTTTCATTCAAATCATATGGTTTGGTTTCAATACTTCAAAACCAAATGGTAGGTTCAGGTGGTCACAAAATAGATGGGTGTTGGTTAAACTGTGATTTTAATGAATGGAGCGGATTTGGAGCGGCAGTTTTTTCCCTGTGAGAGAGGAGCTTTTTTAGTGTGAGTGGTTGGAAAGGACATGGAGCGACTGCTCATGAGCAATGAGCGGGATTTCAGACCGCTCAACTCCACTCACATGCTCTGTTCAGTAGGGAGAGACAGAGCAAGAAAAGGGCTGAGAGGAAAGGTAGGGGGCAGAAATATACAGGCCAGGCAGAGGAGAGACGATAGACTCAGGAGGCAGTGAGTGGTATAATTATTCCCCGTGGCAGGGAGAGGGTGAAATTACAGCACGCTGCATGCTTCATGCCACGCAGGGCTGTGTGTGTGTGTGTGGGAGGTGGGCTTTACCACAGGAGGGGGCGAGTGAGAGAGCAAGCGAGGGAGGAAGGAAGGAGAGGAGTGGAGCAGCGAAGAGAGTGCTCATCAGCATAATCACAGCTGGTTGCAGATAGACAGACAGACAGACAGACACCTACTGTTGGCACCACCTTGCCTTTCCATTCCCTCAGCCCTTCTGAAATACACACATCCTCTTGGGGCAAAGCCCACTTTGCTGTACAGACTCTCCTTCCAGAGTCTGGAGCTGGATCTGGCAGGATCAGAGGAGACGGAGTGAGAATTGAAATCTAATTTCTAGTAATGAGCCTAGGCAACACACACAGGCAAGCAATAATATCTCTCTCTCCCTCCTCCTCCTCCTCCTCCTCCCCATGTTCAGTCACGTGGCTGTGTGTGAGTTCCACCCCCCGCAGGCTTCAATCAGTCTTTGTGGAGATTGAACAATCTGTTTACTTTCGGCAGGGAAGTGGAAAAATGCTATTTGTTGAATTGACTCCCACAAATGACACGCAGCCTAAACATGGAGTATTAGCTCATTCCTATGCCACCTCTGACAGCCACAGGGCTGTGTGTGTGTGTGTGTGTGTGTGTGTGTGTGTGTGTGTGTGTGTGTGTGTGTGTGTGTGTGTGTGTGTGTGTGTGTGTGTGTGTGTGCGTGCGCGCGTGTGTGTGTGTGACAGCCGTGGGGAAGCAGCAGTTAATCTACGCTAATGCCTGTTTCCATAGCTTCTCTTTCCATGGTAATTATCTAGGACCCGACAGGAGGCCTGGTGATACAGTATACACGCACACACACACACACACACACACACAAACCCATCATGTACATGGCTGTTAACTGACCTGGAAAACCTTGTCCTCCATTACAAAGTTCCATGCAGAGCAGGTGAGGGATGTGTTAGTATATTTGTCATGATAGTTTTTCAGAAATGGATTACAGGTTTTTACATGGATTACATTACATTTGATTATTCACGGGCAAAGCTATGGGTTCTTACGTGGTCTCTTCTCCCATTAAGCTTAGACTAGAGATAATGATGGAAGAGTTTGATATCGCAAACTATAGGATAAGAATAATGGGACAGTGGATGAATATTCAGCTGACAAGGGAATGTAAATTGTCAAAGACTCCAGCCACCCAAATCACAGTCCGTTCTCTCTGCTACCACACGGCAAGCGGTACCGGAGCACCAAGTATGGGACAAAAATGCTCCTGAACAGCTTCTACCCCAAAGCCATAAGACTGTTGAACAGTTAATTAAACGGCTACACAGACTTACTACTTTTTACCCCCTACCTACATTCACATATTACCTCAATCAATCACCTAACCAAACTTTAATGTACATATTACCTCAATCAATCACCAAACCAAACCTACATTCACATAGTACTTCAATCAATCAATCCCCTAACCAAACATACATTCACATATTACCTCAATCAATCACCAAACCAAACCTACATTCACATATTACCTCAATCAATCACCTAACCAAACCTACATTCACATATTACCTCAATCAATCACCTAACCAAACCTACATTCACATATTACCTCAATCAATCACCTAACCAAACTTTCATGTACATATTACCTCAATCAATCACCAAACCAAACATACATTCACATATTACCTCAATAAATCACCTAACCAAACCTACATTCACGTATTACCTCAATCAATCACCTAACCAAACCTACATTCACATATTACCTCAATCAATCACCTAACCAAACCTACATTCACATATTACCTCAATCAATCACCTAACCAAACCTACATTCACATATTACCTCAATCAATCACCTAACCAAACCTACATTCACATATTACCTCAATCAATCACCTAACCAAACGTACTTTCACATAGTACTTCAATCAATCACATAACCAAACCTACATTCACATAGTACTTCAATCAATCAATCCCCTAACCAAACCTACATTCACATATTACCTCAATCAATCACCTAACCAAACCTACATTCACATATTACCTCAATCAATCACCTAACCAAACCTACATTCACATATTACCTCAATCAATCACCTAACCAAACCTACATTCACATATTACCTCAATCAATCACCTAACCAAACCTACATTCACATATTACCTCAATCAATCACCTAACCAAACCTACATTCACATATTACCTCAATCAATCACCTAACCAAACCTACATTCACATATTACTTCAATCAATCACCTCACAAAACCTACATGTACATATTACCTCAATCAATCCCCTAACCAAACCTACATTCACATATTACCTCAATCAATCACCCCAACTACCTCGTACCCCAGTACACTGACTCAGTACCAGTACTCCTTGTATATAGCCTGTATATAGACCAGTTATTGTTATTTTATTGTGCTATTTTATTGTGTTACTATTTTATTTGATCTATTTGTAAATGTTTTACTTTTTAACTACAATGATGAGAAAGGGCTAATAAGTAAGCATTTCACAGTGAAGTCCACACTTGTTCTATTCGGTTCATGTGGCCAATAAAATTTTATTTGAGATTTTACCAAACATTGTGCTAGTTGGTAATCCAGTCAGTCTCAACCATTTCACCCATTCCTATTAGCTGTGGCCAGTCACTACCTGCAGTTGGTTTTTATCAGTGTTCTGAAATGGAATTACAAGTCCTGTTATTGCTCCTGATGTCGTTTCCATTCCTGCCGGTTGCTTGCATTCTCCTATAATCTCATTCGCTTAAACGGTAGTGCTGGCCCCTGGGGCATTTACCGTCATGGCTGTTTGCAGGTTAGTATCTCCACTCTCCACTCCCCACTCTGCTCTGAATCCACGCAGTGTGTTCATGTGTTTCTGTGTGCCTGTTTGTGTGTGTGTGTGTGTGTGTGTGTGTGTGTGTGTGTGTGTGTGTGTGTGTGTGTGTGTGTGTGTGTGTGTGTGTGTGTGTGTGTGTGTGTGTGTGTGTGTGTGTGTGTGTGTGTGTGTGTGTGTGAAATCACTGAGAATGTATGGTCCCAGAGAGAAAGCAGAACTGACAGCCATATTTTGTTGTTTTCACCAGCTCACTGCCTCTCTAGTCATGAGTAGATTCTACGTTATAACCGGAGAGGACGATCATACTTGTTATCACACATGGCTTCAAATAGTACTCCAAATCTTGCTTGATCCTGCCTGTAGGTTTTGAACCCAGGTACGCTGTTAATGTGTTCCGTTGTGGAGTCAAGACTAAACAGTGCCTGTGTTTATAGCAACCGTGACAAGGTTTGAGCATCCATGTTACCATATGGTGTTTCTGACCACCAAGTCAAAGTGGAAGGAATGATGAAGTCATGGTCTCTATTGATATCTATTCCCCAGGTCGAGTGCGTTAGACTCATGTCTTGACCATGTATATCCAGATGATCAACTGTCCTGGTATTTACAGAGGGAGGAATGAATGTATTGTACATTTTACAGGATGACTATTACTAATGAATGTATTGTACATTTTACAGGATGACTATTACTAATTAATGTATTGTACATTTTACAGGATGACTATTACTAATGAATGTATTGTACATTTTACAGGATGACTATTACTAATGAATGTATTGTACATTTTACAGGATGACTATTACTAATGAATGTACAGTATGTCTGACAGGATGACTATTACTAATGAATGTACAGTATGTCTGACAGGATGACTATTACTAATGAATGTACAGTATGTCTGACAGGATGACTATTACTAATGAATGTACAGTATGTCTCACAGGATGACTATTACTAATGAATGTACAGTATGTCTGACAGGATGACTATTACTAATGAATGTACAGTATGTCTGACAGGATGACTATTACTAATGAATGTACAGTATGTCTGACAGGATGACTATTACTAATGAATGTACAGTATGTCTGACAGGATGACTATTACTAATGAATGTATTGTACATTTTACAGGATGACTATTACTAATGAATGTACAGTATGTCTGACAGGATGACTATTACTAATGAATGTACAGTATGTCTGACAGGATGACTATTACTAATGAATGTACAGTATGTCTGACAGGATGACTATTACTAATGAATGTACAGTATGTCTGACAGGATGACTATTACTAATGAATGTACAGTATGTCTGACAGGATGACTATTACTAATGAATGTACAGTATGTCTCACAGGATGACTATTACTAATGAATGTACAGTATGTCTGACTGGATGACTATTACTAATGAATGTACAGTATGTCTCACAGGATGACTATTACTAATGAATGTACAGTATGTCTGACAGGATGACTATTACTAATGAATGTACAGTATGTCTGACAGGATGACTATTACTAATGAATGTACAGTATGTCTCACAGGATGACTATTACTAATGAATGTACAGTATGTCTGACAGGATGACTATTACTAATGAATGTACAGTATGTCTCACAGGATGACTATTACTAATGAATGTACAGTATGTCTGACTGGATGACTATTACTAATGAATGTACAGTATGTCTGACAGGATGACTATTACTAATGAATGTACAGTATGTCTGACAGGATGACTATTACTAATGAATGTACAGTATGTCTGACAGGATGAGTAATGTCTTTATTATCAACATGACTGTACACGTTTATTCATCAGTATTGGCTACCAGTATAGACTACCATGACATTGAGAATCATCAGCTGTGGCTTCATGGAGTCTAATGCTCTCTCTGACTGTCTCCCTTTCCCTCTCTGCTTTGTCTCTTCTCCTCCCCCGTCCTCTCCTCCTCTTCCACTCCTCTCTTCCTGTCCTCTCCTGTCCATTTCCACTCCTCTCTTCCTGTCCTCTCCTCCTCTTCTCTTCTTCAGAACCCCATTTCATCTCAGCGTACGATGTGGGTCTCTTCACCTTTTTCTTTCTGCGTGAGAACGCCGTGGAACACGACTGTGGGAAGACCGTCTACTCCCGGGTGGCCCGCGTCTGTAAGAACGACATCGGAGGGCGGTTCCTACTGGAAGACACCTGGACCACCTTCATGAAGGCCAGGCTGAACTGCTCGCGCTCAGGAGAGATCCCCTTCTACTATAACGAGCTGCAGAGCACCTTCTATCTGCCTGAACAAGACCTCATCTATGGGATTTTCACCACCAACGTGTGAGTGATGAGTGATAGTCTTTCTAGACAAGACACAAACACACACTCAGTTAAACACATATACACAGCAAATTAACCAGTGTTAAAAAACAAACAAAATGAACACTGAAAGTGTTGAGTCTGTGGACCTATGTAGACAATGGAACAGTGTTAAATTAACACACTCGTTAGTTTAAAATATTTCCCAGAGTGCCTTGCCTTCGAGAGTTACCACCCATGACTAGATTTGTTAGTGACAGAGACACGATTGTTACATTCATCAATTTTCAGTCCTATGGACTTCACCAACTCCCAGGAGGCAGTAGGCTACTTTCTATCACTGTACCAGTACAGAAAGGAGAAGGAGCGAGTACTTTCCAACTGTGTGTGTGTTTGTGTGTACCCCTCCCTCTTTCCCATCCTTTGTCTCAGTCCCTGTCTGTCTCTCAGTCCCCCAGTTATTCCCTAAAACTCTTCCCCCAGTAGGGGGATATGGTAATGCAATCACAGGAAACACTGTCTCCATCTGTCTGTGTTAAATTGAACATGGTCAAACAACTCCCAGGAGTTTGAACTGTAAAACAGAACAGAGGGAGTGAGAGGGAGAGGAGAGGGAGAGAGAGAGGAGAGGCAGGAGAGGGAGAGAGAGAGGGAGATATATACATATACTGTATATATGCTGTTCTCCATCTGCCTTTGCTGGACACCTGCTCTTTTAAATAGGTCATTCAGTAGCAGACTATGTTTGCATTCATTCTCTCGTCCGAGTAGTGATCTTAAGACCCCAGAGCTGAGGTATTTTTTTAACTGTAGACCTTACTGGTATCTCCCTCTCTCTCCCTGCCTCCATCCATCCCTCCCTCTGTCAGGGCTGCTGAGTGGGGCTTCACTGTTTCTCCCATTGAAATGGGGCTATCACTTGCTAATGATAATTATCCAGGTGATTTCTCTGCTTTACACATTCCATTCCAATGGCTTTCTCCATGTACTAAACTTTCTGAATGAGCAGCTGGATGCTGCTGCAGGTGTGTATCATATATGAAACTGATTGGCTTCTGATTTGACATGTCTCCTGGGTAACCTGGTAACCATGGTGTCCTGGCATGGTGTAATGTGTGTGTGCAGCCATCTGAAGCGTGACCCATATTTTTGGCTGATTTTCCATATTTTTTCCTTGTAGGTGTACTTCTTTCATCACCTCAATATAATAATGTCAAATCCACCTTGAAATGAGCTATAAATTCCATGGAGCATATTGGATATGCCTAGAATAACAGTCAGATCATTCGTTTTTTACAGTAAGAAAAGTATTATTTATTTTTTATTTTACCCCCCAATTTCATAGTATCCAATTATTAGTAGTTACTATCTTGTCTCATCGCTACAACTCCCGTATGGGCTCCGGAGAGACGAAGGTCGAAAGTCATGCAAGCTGCACTGCTTCTTAAAACAGCGCGCATCCAACCCGGCAGCCAGCCGCACCAATGTGTCGGAGGGAACACTTTGCACCCGGCGACCTTGCACTGCCCGCCACAGGAGTTGCTGGTGCGCGATGAGACAAGCATATCGCTATCAGCCAAACCCTCCCTAACCCGGACGACGCTAGGCCAATTGTGAATCACCCCACGGACCTCCCAGTCGCTGCCGGCTGCGACAGAGCCTGGGCGCGAACCCAGAGTCTCTGGTGGCGTAGCTAGAGCTGCGATGCAGTGCCCTAGACCACTGCGCCACCTGGGAGGCAGAAAAGTAATATTTTACCAAATAATACTACTTACAGGCAGCTTGTTTATACCATGTACACACAACAGTAACCTTTAGTACCCTATTGCAACATTGCTGCTGCTGTTTTATTGCTACCTGACTGTCTCTTGAAAGTGACTGTTTCAGAACATAGCACTGTAGCTCATGTATTGCATTGTAATGCAGTAACAAATTGTTATGGATAATCCTAGCCATAGTTCAATTTCTGCTCCTTCCCTGTATGCCGTACGGTAAAGGGGATTCTGAGTGTGCTTTTTGTTTTTGTTCGATGCAGCTATTCACTGAGATTGAAACACATTGGACCGGTCTAAATGCAAGAGGCGTTACTACATTCCCGGGCTGTTCATTCCCGGGCTGTTCATTCCCGGGCTGTGCCACAACCGGCCGTGGCCAGGAGTCCCATAGGATGGTGCACAATTTTCCCAGCGTCATCCTGGTTAGGGGAGGGTTTGGCCGGGGGCTTTACTTGGCTCATCACACCCTAGCGACTCCTTGTGGCGGGCCATGTGCCTACAGACTGACCCCGGTCGCCAGTTGATTGGTGTTGCCGCCGACATATTGGTACAGGTGGCTTCCGGGTTAAGTGGGAGGGTGTTAAGTGGGAGGGTGTTAAGTGGGAGGGGGTTAAGTGGGAGGGTGTTAAGTGGGAGGGGGTTAAGTGGGAGGGTGTTATGTGGGAGGGGTTAAGTGGGAGGGTGTTAAGTGGGAGGTAGTTAAGTGGGAGGGGGTTCGTGGGAGGGTGTTAAGTGGGAGGGGGTTAAGTGGGAGGGTGTTAAGTGGGAGGGTGTTATGTGGGAGGGTGTTAAGTGGGAGGGTGTTAAGTGGGAGGGGGTTAAGTGGGACGGGGTTAAGTGGGAGGGTGTTAAGTGGGAGGGTGTTAAGTGGGAGGGGGTTAAGTGGGAGGGGTTAAGTCGGAGGGTGTTAAGTGGGAGGGGGTTAAGTGGGAGGGTGTTAAGTGGGAGGGGGTTAAGTGGGAGGGGGTTAAGGAAAACCCAGATGTTTTTGACTTAGTTATAGTGAAACATGTAAATTCTGGTCTTCATTTTGACAGTTCATTGCAAAAGTGATATGCACTGAGTGTACAAAACATTAGGAACACCTTGACATAGCCTGACAAGGTGAATCCAGGTGAAAAATATGATCCCTTATTGATGACACCTGTGTAGATGAAGGGGAGGATACAGGTTAAATAAGGATTTTTAAGCCTTGAGACAATTGAGACATCAAATCAAATCAAATCACATTTATTTATATAGCCCTTCGTACATCAGCTGATATCTCAAAGTGCTGTACAGAAACCCAGCCTAAAACCCCAAACAGCAAGCAATGTAGAAGCACGGTGGCTAGGAAAAAGGTGTAGAAGCACGGTGGCTAGGAAAAACTCCCTAGAAAGGCCAAAACCTAGGAAGAAACCTAGAGAGGAACCAGGCTATGTGGGGTGGCCAGTCCTCTTCTGGCTGTGCCGGGTGGAGATTATAACAGAACATGGCCAAGATGTTCAAATGTTCATAAATGACCAGCATGGTCAAATAATAACAAGGCAGAACAGTTGAAACTGGAGCAGTAGCACAGTCAGGTGGACCGGGGACAGCAAGGAGTCATCATGTCAGGTAGTCCTGGGGCACGGTCCTAGGGCTCAGGTCCTCCGAGAGAGAGAAAGAAAGAGAGAATTAGAGAGAGCATATGTGGGGTGGCCCGTCCTCTTCTGGCTGTGCCGGGTGGAGATTATAACATAACATGGCCAAGATGTTCAAATGTTCATAAATGACCAGCATGGTCGAATAATAGTAAGGCAGAACAGTTGAAACTGGAGCAGCAGCATGGCCAGGTGGACTGGGGACAGCAAGGAGTCATCATGTCAGGTAGTCCTGGGGCATGGTCCTAGGGCTTAGGTCAGTTGAAACTGGAGCAGCAGCATGGCCAGGTGGACTGGGGACAGCAAGGAGTCGTCATGTCAGGTAGTCCTGGGGCATGGTCCTAGGGCTCAGGTCCTCCGAGAGAGAGAAAGAAAGAAGGAGAGAATTAGAGAACGCACACTTAGATTCACACAGGACACCAAATAGGACAGGAGAAGTACTCCAGATATAACAAACTGACCCTAGCCCCCCGACACAAACTACTGCAGCATAAATACTGGAGGCTGAGACAGGAGACATGGGTTGTGTATGTGTGCCATTGAGAGGGTGAATGGGCAAGACAAAATATTTTAGTGCCTTTAAACAGGGTATGGTAATAGGTGTCAGGTGCACCAGTTTGTGTCAAGAACTGCAACGCTTCTGGGCTTTTCACGCTTAGCAGTTTCCTGTGCGTCTCAAGAATAGTCCACCCCCCAAAGGACATCCAGCTAACTTGACACAACTGTGGGAAGCATTGGAGTCAACATGGGCCAGCATCCCTGTGGAACGCTTTGGACACCTTGTGCCCCGACGGATTGAGGCTGCTCTGAGGGCAAAAGGGGATAAACTTAATATTAGGAAGGTGTTCTTAATGTTTGGTAACTTTTTACCCCTAGCGGTTGAACTCCACCATTGAAATGGTGATGTAGAGGCACCTTGAGAAGGTTCCTCTGTCATCTCAAGGGAGGGGTTTGTTATGAAATACACTCCCTTCTAGATGTGCTGGGTGGTACCACCTCAAGGAAGGGGTTCAGTATGAAATACACTCCCTTCTAGATGTGCTGGGTGGTACCACCTCAAGGAAGGGGTTCAGTATGAAATACACTCCCTTCTAGATGTGCTGGGTGGTACCACCTCAAGGAAGGGGTTCAGTATGAAATACACTCCCTTCTAGATGTGCTGGGTGGTACCACCTCAAGGAAGGGGTTCAGTATGAAATACACTCCCTTCTAGATGTGCTGGGTGGTACCACCTCAAGGAAGGGGTTCAGTATGAAATACACTCCCTTCTAGATGTGCTGGGTGGTACCACCTCAAGGAAGGGGTTCAGTATGAAGTACACTCCCTTCTAGATGTGCTGGGTGGTACCACCTCAAGGAAGGGGTTCAGTATGAAGTACACTCCCTTCTAGATGTGCTGGGTGGTACCACCTCAAGGAAGGGCTTCAGTATGAAGTACACTCCCTTCTAGATGTGCTGGGTGGTACCACCTCAAGGAAGGGGTTCAGTATGAAGTACACTCCCTTCTAGATGTGCTGGGTGGTACCACCTCAAGGAAGGGGTTCAGTATGAAGTACACTCCCTTCTAGATGTGCTGGGTGGTACCACCTCAAGGAAGGGGTTCAGTATGAAGTACACTCCCTTCTAGATGTGCTGGGTGGTACCACCTCAAGGAAGGGGTTCAGTATGAAGTACACTCCCTTCTAGATGTGCTGGGTGGTACCACCTCAACGCTCACTATAAAAGCAGGTGACCGTGTGCTTTATTTGGCAATGGCCTTGGCTTCCTTTACTAAATTCAAAAGGCAGTTAGGCACATTTACGAAAATGACTTAATTCATAGTTTTTGATTACCGTTTCACAGACATCTATATCTTTATGAAGAAAACAAAATGTAGGCTGTGAGGATTATGCGTTTTTAATCGTAGCTACATCCATCGTAACAAGAAATAGATGACAGTGATGGTCATGTCAAGTCATTGTAATTTTCCCACTGCTATGACTGATTGGTTGTGCAGTATGCTAAGACAGTTGGCTCATATTCATGAGTTCTAATGTCACACTGGGCAGATATATATTTTCAAATCCATTATTTACATTTTTTATCCCCTGCCACACACTTGTAATTCTGAAAAGTGAAAGCATGTCTGTGAGAAGGGATGCCCTGGTAGTAGTTGTAGGTTTTTATACAGTAACCAAGACCAATCTGTGAGTTCATTTGACCATTGGAAAAAGAGCTACTGTGTAAATACTGCAATGTGAGTTGGATTGAGTTGAGCCCCCTAATCTTAATTTTCAAGGTGATGATTGCGCTTTTCTTCCCAACACAATACCGCAAAAAAATGTGTCCACATTTCAACAACAAAAAATGTGCGCCCCTGTGGGGAAGTAGAATTTAAACCGCAAGTGGCAATAGATGTCAGGAACTCTGCGTTTTACCACTGTGAGCTAACTGTCTCCCAAAATTAATATTTATGAGCAATTCCCCCCACAACCTGAAGTACATTGTACCACCTAAACCGCTGTGAAATATATATTCATATTTTCAGCTGTTTGAAGCTGGTGTACAAAACAGAAAGGAAAAGATACAGCAACAAAACTTAAGAAAGGGAAGCATAGAAATAATGCACATAGAACAGATCTACATCTTATGCTTGCTTTCAATGAGAATGACAGATCTGTAAATTACATTTCTATGTGCATTTGGTCAAGTCGCCCAAAAAGTTACATATTGCTGCTTTATTGCGTCCCAAATCACCCCTATTTTCTATATAGTGTATGACTAGTGTGTGTGCACTCCATTGGGAATAGTGTACCATATGGAATGCACACTTCATGTATTTTTACTGTGTATTTTTTCAACTGAGGTGATGTGCACAGACTGCATTAGCTCTGTATACCCTGCTAAGACTGGAGCCTGCCAAACATAGGCAGAGCACATCTGTTGCTGTATTCTGTGGTGTGTGTGTGTGTGTGTGTGTGTGTGTGTGTGTGTGTGTGTGTGTGTGTGTGTGTGTGTGTGTGTGTGTGTGTGTGTGTGTGTGTGTGTGTGTGTGTGTGTGTGTGTGTGTGTGTGTGTGTGTGTGTGTGTGTGTGCGTACATGCATGTATATGCGTGCCTTCACTAGCCCGTATGTGTGTGTTAGAAAGTATTTTGGGATGCAAGTGTCTCTATGACACACATATAGTGCAGTATATATGGGCCATCTGGTGTGATGATGAGCACCATCCCTGCTAGTCTGCTCTCTATGATTCATCATCATAGAAGCCTTCACCACTCATATGCACTGAACTGCAGTGAGCAGGTGCAGCGGCAGGCACTTCATGTGTCCCAAATGGCTTCCTGTTCCTTTAATAGCACACTACTGACCAGGGCCCATAGGGCTTTGCCATTTGGGACAAAGCCTGTGTCACTAAGCTGCACTGAGCAGGTGCAGAAAAGGGACACACTCTAGTGGGCATTGTTGAAGTCACCATCTCAGGGGGGCTTTTACTCCCATAACACCTTGCAGCCATAGGGTACAGTGACACAACAGAAAGTGCAGTGTCATCCTGTCCGACTGGCTCGCTGGTGTGGTTGAGGACATCAGCCTTTTACTCCCATAACACTGGTCATAGGGGAACACCAGCCAGCCATAGGGGAACACCAGCCAGCCATAGGGGAACACCAGCCAGCCATAGGGGAACACCAGCCAGCCATAGGGGAACACCAGCCAGCCATAGGGGAACACCAGCCAGCCATAGGGGAACACCAGCCAGCCATAGGGGAACACCAGCCAGCCATAGGGGAACACCCGCCAGCTATAGGGGAACACCAGCCAGCCATAGGGGAACACCAGCCAGCCATAGGGGAACACCAGCCAGCCATAGGGGAACATCAGCCAGCCATAGGGGAACACCAGCCAGCCATAGGGGAACACCCGCCAGCCATAGGGGAACACCAGCCAGCCATAGGGGAACACCAGCCAGCCATAGGGGAACATCAGCCAGCCATAGGGGAACATCAGCCAGCCATAGGGGAACATCAGCCAGCCATAGGGGAACACCCGCCAGCCATAGGGGAACACCCGCCAGCCATAGGGGAACACCAGCCAGCCATAGGGGAACACCAGCCAGCCATAGGGGAACACCAGCCAGCCATAGGGGAACACCAGCCAGCCATAGGGGAACACCCGCCAGCTATAGGGGAACACCAGCCAATCATAGGGGAACACCCGCCAGCTATAGGGGAACACCAGCCAGCCATAGGGGAACACCCGCCAGCCATAGGGGAACACCAGCCAGCCATAGGGGAACATCAGCCAGCCATAGGGGAACACCCGCCAGCTATAGGGGAACACCCGCCAGCTATAGGGGAACACCAGCCAATCATAGGGGAACACCAGCCAATCATAGGGGAACACCCGCCAGCTATAGGGGAACACCAGCCAATCATAGGGGAACACCAGCCAATCATAGGGGAACACCCGCCAGCTATAGGGGAACACCAGCCAGCCATAGAGGAACACCCGCCAGCTATAGGGGAACACCAGCCAGCCATAGGGGAACATCAGCCAGCCATAGGGGAACACCCGCCAGCTATAGGGGAACACCCGCCAGCTATAGGGGAACACCAGCCAATCATAGGGGAACACCAGCCAATCATAGGGGAACACCCGCCAGCTATAGGGGAACACCAGCCAACCATAGGGGAACACCAGCCAGCCATAGGGGAACACCAGCCAGCTATAGGGGAACACCAGCCAATCATAGGGGAACACCAGCCAATCATAGGGGAACACCAGCCAATCATAGGGGAACACCAGCCAGACATAGGGGAACACCAGCCAATCATAGGGGAACATCAGCCAGCCATAGGGGAACACCAGCCAATCATAGGGGAACACCAGCCAGCCATAGGGGAACACCAGCCAATCATAGGGGAACACCAGCCAGTCATAGGGGAACACCAGCCAGCTATAGGGGAACACCAGCCAGCTATAGGGGAACACCAGCCAATCATAGGGGAACACCAGCCAGTCATAGGGGAACACCAGCCAATCATAGGGGAACACCAGCCAGTCATAGGGGAACACCAGCCAGCCATAGGGGAACACCAGCCAGCCATAGGGGAACACCAGCCAGCCATAGGGGAACACCAGCCAGCCATAGGGGAACACCAGCCAGCCATAGGGGAACACCAGCCAACCATAGGGGAACACCAGCCAATCATAGGGGAACACCAGCCAGCCATAGGGGAACACCAGCCAATCATAGGGGAACACCAGCCAGTCATAGGGGAACACCAGCCAACCATAGGGGAACACCAGCCAATCATAGGGGAACACCCGCCAGCTATAGGGGAACACCAGCCAGCCATAGGGGAACACCAGCCAGCCATAGGGGAACACCAGCCAGCCATAGGGGAACACCAGCCAATCATAGGGGAACACCAGCCAGCCATAGGGGAACACCAGCCAGTCATAGGGGAACACCAGCCAACCATAGGGGAACACCAGCCAGCCATAGGGGAACACCAGCCAATCATAGGGGAACACCAGCCAGCCATAGGGGAACACCAGCCAGCCATAGGGGAACACCAGCCAGCCATAGGGGAACACCAGCCAGCCATAGGGGAACACCAGCCAATCATAGGGGAACATCAGCCAATCATAGGGGAACATCAGCCAATCATAGGGAACACCAGCCAGCCATAGGGGAACACCAGCCAGCCATAGGGGAACACCAGCCAGCCATAGGGGAACATCAGCCAATCATAGGGGAACACCAGCCAGCCATAGGGGAACACCAGCCAGCCATAGGGGAACACCAGCCAGCTATAGGGGAACACCAGCCAGCCATAGGGGAACACCAGCCAGCCATAGGGGAACACCAGCCAGCCATAGGGGAACACCAGCCAATCATAGGGGAACACCAGCCAGCCATAGGGGAACACCAGCCAGTCATAGGGGAACACCAGCCAACCATAGGGGAACACCAGCCAGCCATAGGGGAACACCAGCCAATCATAGGGGAACACCAGCCAGCCATAGGGGAACACCAGCCAGCCATAGGGGAACACCAGCCAGCCATAGGGGAACACCAGCCAGCCATAGGGGAACACCAGCCAATCATAGGGGAACATCAGCCAATCATAGGGGAACATCAGCCAATCATAGGGGAACACCAGCCAGCCATAGGGAACACCAGCCAGCCATAGGGGAACACCAGCCAGCCATAGGGGAACATCAGCCAATCATAGGGGAACACCAGCCAGCCATAGGGGAACACCAGCCAGCCATAGGGGAACACCAGCCAGCCATAGGGGAACATCAGCCAATCATAGGGGAACACCAGCCAGCCATAGGGGAACACCCGCCAGCTATAGGGGAACACCAGCCAGCCATAGGGGAACACCAGCCAGCCATAGGGGAACACCAGCCAGCCATAGGGGAACACCAGCCAGCCATAGGGGAACACCAGCCAGCCATAGGGGAACACCAGCCAGCCATAGGGGAACACCAGCCAGCCATAGGGGAACACCAGCCAGCCATAGGGGAACACCAGCCAGCCATAGGGGAACACCAGCCAGCCATAGGGGAACACCAGCCAGCCATAGGGGAACATCAGCCAACCATAGGGGAACACCAGCCAGTCATAGGGGAACACCAGCCAGCCATAGGGGAACACCAGCCAGCCATAGGGGAACACCAGCCAGCCATAGGGGAACACCAGCCAGCCATAGGGGAACACCAGCCAGCCATAGGGGAACACCAGCCAGCCATAGGGGAACACCAGCCAGCCATAGGGGAACACCAGCCAGCCATAGGGGAACACCAGCCAGCCATAGGGGAACACCAGCCAGCCATAGGGGAACACCAGCCAGCCATAGGGGAACACCAGCCAGACATAGGGGAACATCAGCCAGTCATAGGGGAACACCAGCCAGTCATAGGGGAACATCAGCCAATCATAGGGGAACACCAGCCAGTCATAGGGGAACATCAGCCAGCCATAGGGGAACACCAGCCAGCCATAGGGGAACACCAGCCAGCCATAGGGGAACACCAGCCAGACATAGGGGAACATCAGCCAGTCATAGGGGAACACCAGCCAGTCATAGGGGAACATCAGCCAATCATAGGGGAACACCAGCCAGTCATAGGGGAACATCAGCCAGCCATAGGGGAACACCAGCCAGACATAGGGGAACACCAGCCAGTCATAGGGGAACATCAGCCAGTCATAGGGGAACATCAGCCAGTCATAGGGGAACACCAGCCAGCCATAGGGGAACACCAGCCAGTCATAGGGGAACACCAGCCAGCCATAGGGGAACACCAGCCAGCCATAGGGGAACACCAGCCAGTCATAGGGGAACACCAGCCAGCCATAGGGGAACACCAGCCAGTCATAGGGGAACACCAGCCAGCCATAGGGGAACACCAGCCAGACATAGGGGAACATCAGCCAGTCATAGGGGAACATCAGCCAGTCATAGGGGAACACCCGCCAGTCATAGGGGAACACCAGCCAGCCATAGGGGAACACCAGCCAGACATAGGGGAACATCAGCCAGTCATAGGGGAACACCAGCCAGTCATAGGGGAACACCAGCCAGCCATAGGGGAACACCAGCCAGCCATAGGGGAACACCAGCCAGCCATAGGGGAACACCCGCCAGCCATAGGGGAACACCAGCCAGCCATAGGGGAACACCAGCCAGCCATAGGGGAACACCAGCCAGACATAGGGGAACATCAGCCAGTCATAGGGGAACACCCGCCAGCCATAGGGGAACATCAGCCAGCATAGGGGAACACCCGCCAGCCATAGGGGAACATCAGCCAGCATAGGGGAACATCAGCCAGCATAGGGGAACATCAGCCAGCATAGGGGAACATCAGCCAGCATAGGGGAACATCAGCCAGCATAGGGGAACATCAGCCAGCATAGGGGAACATCAGCCAGCATAGGGGAACATCAGCCAGCATAGGGAACATCAGCCAGCCATAGGGGAACATCAGCCAGCATAGGGGAACATCAGCCAGCATAGGGGAACACCCGCCAGCCATAGGGGAACACCAGCCAGACATAGGGGAACATCAGCCAGCATAGGGGAACATCAGCCAGCATAGGGGAACACCCGCCAGCCATAGGGGAACACCCGCCAGCCATAGGGGAACACCAGCCAGTCATAGGGGAACATCAGCCAGCCATAGGGGAACATCAGCCAGCCATAGGGGAACACCAGCCAGCCATAGGGGAACATCAGCCAGCCATAGGGGAACACCAGCCAACCATAGGGGAACATCAGCCAGCCATAGGGGAACACCAGCCAGCCATAGGGGAACACCGCCAGCCATAGGGGAACATCAGCCAATCATAGGGAACACCAGCCAACCATAGGGGAACACCAGCCAACCATAGGGAACACCAGCCAACCATAGGGAACACCAGCCAACCATAGGGGAACATCAGCCAGCCATAGGGGAACATCAGCCAGCTATAGGGGAACATCAGCCAGCCATAGGGGAACACCAGCCAACCATAGGGGAACACCAGCCAACCATAGGGGAACACCAGCCAACCATAGGGAACACCAGCCAACCATAGGGAACACCAGCCAACCATAGGGGAACATCAGCCAGCCATAGGGGAACATCAGCCAGCCATAGGGGAACACCAGCCAGCCATAGGGGAACACCAGCCAACCATAGGGAACATCAGCCAGCCATAGGGGAACATCAGCCAGCCATAGGGGAACATCAGCCAGCTATAGGGGAACATCAGCCAGCCATAGGGGAACACCAGCCAACCATAGGGGAACACCAGCCAACCATAGGGGAACACCAGCCAACCATAGGGAACACCAGCCAACCATAGGGGAACGTTAGCCAGCCGTAGGGGAACATCAGCCAGACATAGGGGAACATCAGCCAGACATAGGGGAACATCAGCCAGCATTGGGGAACACCCGCCAGCCATACGGGAACATCAGCCAGCATAGGGGAACATCAGCCAGACATAGAGGAACATCAGCCAGACATAGGGGAACATCAGCCAGACATAGGGGAACATCAGCCAGACATAGGGGAACATCAGCCATCCGTAGGGGAACACCAGCCAGACGTAGGGGAACATCAGCCAGCCATAGGGGAACACCAGCCAGACATAGGGGAACACCAGCCAACCATAGGGAACACCAGCCAGACATAGGGGAACATCAGCCAGCCATAGGGGAACACCAGCCAACCATAGGGGAACACCAGCCAACCATAGGGGAACACCAGCCAACCATAGGGAACACCAGCCAGCCATAGGGGAACACCAGCCAGCCGTAGGGGAACATCAACCAGCCGTAGGGGAACATTAGCCAATCATAGGGAACACCAGCCAGACATAGGGGAACACCAGCCAGCCGTAGGGGAACATCAACCAGCCGTAGGGGAACATTAGCCAATCATAGGGAACACCAGCCAGACATAGGGGAACAATACAGTGTCAACCTGTCTGACCGGCTGGCTGGTTTGAGAAAATGAAGGGCACTCCAGATTATATATTTTTCTGTCCTCCCTGGGCTACGTCCCAAATGGCACCGTATTACCTATATACAGTAGTGCACTGCTACTTGTGCACTATATAGTGAATATATAGGGAACAGGCCAGGCTGACCCTCCCTTCTTCCCCTCTTCCCTTCATCCAATCATCCCTGTCTTTCTCCCTCTCTGGTCCCCTCCATATCAAGACATGAATACGGAGTGAGCTGAGTGTGATTAAGAGGTTCTGTTTTACAGTTTTTCTCAATTGCTAAAACACTAAAACCCATTGGCTGAACAAACTTCTCAGTTGCCTGGACTCATTTAGCTAATTATGCAGTCTGTTGTCAATACTTTAAACCACTTCACATGATAAAACACAATTTGCAGATCTCACTTAGACTTTTCAGCAAAACTCTAAACACATTCTCATTCTCAAAACACATTCTGCACTCTAATGCACATGTCATCCATACTGGTAAACACAAGTGGCAACAATCAAATACAAATAGAGAACATATGTCATTGATTGAACACAACCCCTCAAAATTGATTTAACCTGTTTCAAATGATGTGACACAACCAATATAAGCCAGTTCAGAGAGCAAACAGGTTGTTGAAGGTGGGAAGGAGAAAGTCTGAGAATGGATACTGTAGTACAGTGCATTGTAGGCTGTATACTGTACAATGGATGAATTGTATGGCCCTAAACATTGTGCTTTCAATTTATTAACAGTACTGACTGCTCAATAGATTTTGACTGGTTGCAGGTTCATATCAACAAAGAACAATAATTACAGTATCACAGAGACAAAGGACAAGTTTGTGAGATGCAGGGTACAGTACTGTAAAAATAGGGGTACAAGGAGGAGGAAGAACAAAAAACTAAATTGCAAAGTGCAAAGCAGAGTAGTAATTTCTGATCAATTTTGAGCTACTATGATAGAACATGATTTCGTTCATCAAAAGACAATGACGGAAAAATATAAAAAAAATGTAGATTAAAAATGTACTTCTCCCTGAGAATAGTATGTTTTGAACAATGTGTTTTCCATTATTCGGTATATTGTTTACTGACTGCTTGAGAGTGTATATCATTTTGATCACTTTGTTTATGATTTGAGAGCAGTGTTTGATTTTGAACAAAGGTAAAACTGTTTTGAGGCGAATGTTTCATTTTGCAAGAGGAGTCAGAGGTTATGTAAATAGTGCTTCAAGATGAGGTTCTGTGTTTAATGTTTTCAGGAAATGGAGTAAGTTTTCTGAAATTGTGTTTTAGCAATTGAGAAATACTCTAATACCAGAGGGACTCAGGGAACAGGCCAGGAGAGAGAGAGAGAGAGCAGGGAGATAGAAAGTGAGAGAGAGTTAGAGTTTTTATAAAACCTTTTTTTTGTACTTAATTATTAACACTAATAATGGCACACTGTGCCTGTTCAGAAATTAAACAACACATGTGTCATTCCTAATAAAAAATAGATTCAATGAAATAAAAAACAGATATATACGTTCAACTTATTTAATCAACAAACAATAGTTTCCCCTCCTCCACAAAACAAATCGCTCCTTCATAAGCCCACTTCTCCTCAAACAATAGTTTCCCCTCCTCCACAAAACAAATCGCTCCTTCATAAGCCCACTTCTCCTCAAACAATAGTTTCCCCTCCTCCACAAAACAAATCGCTCCTTCATAAGCCCACTTCTCCTCAAACAATAGTTTCCCCTCCTCCACAAAACAAATCGCTCCTTCATAAGCCCACTTCTCCTCAAACAATAGTTTCCCCTCCTCCACAAAACAAATCGCTCCTTCATAAGCCCACTTCTCCTCAAACAATGGGAGGTCTTTTACAGCTGAGAAGAACTCAAAATCCACTTTTATCCTTTAAAAACACATCTTACATCCTGCCCATATGCCGTGTCTATTTAATGTTTCCTACTCAGAACAATGGACATCTAAGCTTGTCCGAAAATAAAATGGAACAGCTGACATTTTCTTTTCTGTTGCTTACTGTATTGAAACCCCAAAATAAAAACAGTGTTATGAAAATCTCCCCTACAGCTGTAAACAAAGACTCCAGTACTTCAAAGAGAGGCTTTATCCTCTCACACTCCATAAAACAATGAAACATTGTATCTCTTATGTTACAAAGAGGACATCCATCTCCAACATCTGAGTTAATAACAGATACAAAAGCAAACTGCAATGATGCCATGAAAAATCCTGCATTGCCCTTTTGTAACGTTGGCTTGTACAATGCTCTCCTTTTAACGCCTTTCTTTCTGACTCTGGGATACGTACGGGGTGTAATCCCTAGTCTTGATATGGGTTGTTTTCATCTTGTACCTTCTTCTTGGGATTATTAAGCATAAACCACTTTTTACTGACAGAGCCTTCATGCAGCTTCCCAGCAGTTGTCCGACAATCCTTTCTGACCTAACCCCCAAATGTTCAGCCACACGTCCTCCATCCATTAAGGTGGGCTCAGCCATGGCCATTAACTGTTTTACGGTGATGATTTTTCCCTTCACCAGAATCTTGGACAAATGTGGAACAGCTGCAGTTGTACAATCCCATACACCAGAGGTTCCTCCAGCAGCCAATGCACTGACTCCGCTGGAGAACGTCTGAACCTTCCTTATGCTGAAAAACCCTAAGAAGGCCTCTGTAAAATGGAAGTACTCCCTCCCTAGAAATCTGGCTACTATCAACCAGAAATAAAGCCTTCTTGCCACCCAAACCACATTTTCCGGTCCATAAAGCAAACTTTGAATAAACTGATACCGGAAAGCAGCAGCCTTACTAGCAAGATGTACAAGACCTTGTCCCCCCTCCTCTTTTGACCCAATGATATTTAGCCCAAAGTGAATCTACAATAATCGGCTGTATTTTAGCCAGAAGACCAGATGGTGGCTCTAAACATGACAACCAATGCCACAGTGCAGAGGCAACCATATTGTTAACAATAATAGTGCGCCCACTGTACACCATCTCCTCATCCTCCCTTCTACCATTTCAAGCACCCCATTCCAATTTTTTTCCATTGTCCCATCATCCCCTAGGTACACTTCAAGATACTTTAACCCTCCCTTACACCATTCCAGCCCCCCTGGCAAAGCCAGACCATTTCCCAATCTGCAAAGCACAACTTTTTCCCAATTTACCTTTGCAGAGGATATTCCCCTAAACCGATCATCCACGAGACTCAAACTATCCACCTCAGCTTAATTTTTCACTGAAATAACTACATCCTCAGCATAGGTTGAGAGAGGAGTAGGAGGAATATTCTCTGAAAGATACACCCCTTCAATGCGACTTCTAATGCTATTTAGCAGTGGCTCTATAGAGATGGCATATAACATTCCTGACAAAAAACACCCCTGCCTAATACCTCTACACACTTTAAAAGGAGCACTCAAGCTACCGTTCATTTTCAATGCAATTTCAGTGTCACCATATATCACCCTGATCATGACAATATAACCACAGCTGAAAACAAATGCCTCAAAAGTGTGTCATAAGCATTTATGTTCAACTCGGTCAAATGCCTTTTCCTGATCAATTGAAATTAGACCAGCATCCAACCCAATAGCCCTAGAAACGTCAAAACAATCCAGAATCGGAGAAATGTTATCCCCTATCTGCCTGCCAGGAACACAGTAGGACTGATCCGTATGATTTGCCCCATCACCTCCCTTAGCCTGTTGGATAAAGCCGTGGACAGGATCTTATAATCAGTGCACAATAAAGTCACTGGCCTCCAGTTATTCAGTTCTTCACTAGTGTCACCCTTTTTTGGCAGATGGGTGAGGACAGCTCTCCTGCAGCTTATCGGTAGTAACCCTTCAGTCAAACTATCATTAGCTACTGCTAGCCAATCCTCTCCTAACATGGCCCAAAATACTTTAAAAAGTCAATGGGAAGCCCATCAATGCTTGGTGCACATCCATTTTCCATGTCTTTTAATGCAATGCATAGCTCCTGCAAAGACAATGGTTGCTCTAGCTCTACCTTCTGCAGCCACCTGTGGGAGCCCATCAAGGATCTGCTGTGTCACTGTTTTATCCTCTTTGTACTCACACTTGTAGAGCATCAAACTCGACTGCCCTCTTTCTAATTTCACTTGGGATAGTGAGCTCTTGTCCAACAGCTGATTTGAGGCAATGAGTAATTCTTCTTTGTCCATTCTTTTTTTATCTAAACCGAATAAACATGTGGATGAGGGATCCATTTCAGAGACTCCCTGAAACTTTCTTCTCACCAATGCCCCCTGTGCTATGATGCCCAACAGGTCTGGCAATGGGGTTTTTTCCCTCTTGAGTGGCTGAGTATGGCCTCAATCTCCTGTGGTCTCAACCAATGTCAGGAGTTCCACTATTCCAGGCTCTGGGACGTTCATTGATCTGGTGATGTCTCTGGTGACATTCATTGTGTACTGAATCTGGATTTTCACCACTGTTTAAGGGATACAAAACTAGCCTTTGAGACCTCCACCTCTCCCAGAAAAAAACTACAACATTTATAACCTGGCCAGAGAGATGGTGATCTCTCTCAAATGGGCCCATGTGTACTGTCTTGTGCCTCCATGTTGGCTCCGCCAAATATCACACAGTTCATATGATACAATAAGGCAATATTGTTACAAGAAGAGGTTCTTTGTGGTTTCTATCTAAATCACTGACTGAGCAGTTAAAGTTCCCAGCAAGAAATAAATAATAATCTTCAGTGTTACATTTCTCAATGGTATTTGAATAGCAACACCCCCACTTTTTGAGCTTTTATGACTACACACCACCAAACAACCTGACTCAGCAGGAATCTTTACACAATGCTGGCAAATACGTCTTTCAAACCCCAACCCTCCGTGAGTGGCCACTGCAACTGGTCCCACACACTGGTTGCACGCTGGAGAAAAAACACCTCAACTATCACATCACCCTTATATGTGTTTAGTGACATTGAGACAAAGATAACATTAAAACAACTAAACAATATATATACACATATTGAAAACACACCGTAACCGCGTCCCGGCTCACTGACAGCATATATCTGTGTGTGTGTGTGTGTGTGTGTGTGTGTGTGTGTGTGTGTGTGTGTGTGTGTGTGTGTGTGTGTGTGTGTGTGTGTGTGTGTGTGTGTGTGTGTGTGTTTGTGTGTGTGTATGAGAGAGAGAGAGTTACAATACCACATTGTGAATGGACTGTGTGTGAATCCTAGACTCACTGACCACGGTGCAGAATCCTAGACTCACTGACCACAGTGCAGAATCCTAGACTCACTGACCACAGTGCAGAATCCTAGACTCACTGACCACAGTGCAGAATCCTAGACTCACTGACCACGGTGCAGAATCCTAGACTCACTGACCACAGTGCAGAATCCTAGACTCACTGACCACAGTGCAGAATCCTAGACTCACTGACCACGGTGCAGAATCCTAGACTCACTGACCACGGTGCAGAATCCTAGACTCACTGACCACGGTGCAGAATCCTAGACTCACTGACCACAGTGCAGAATCCTAGACTCACTGACCACAGTGCAGAATCCTAGACTCACTGACCACAGTGCAGAATCCTAGACTCACTGACCACGGTGCAGAATCCTAGACTCACTGACCACGGTGCAGAATCCTAGACTCACTGACCACGGTGCAGAATCCTAGACTCACTGACCACAGTGCAGAATCCTAGACTCACTTACTACGGTGCAGAATCCTAGACTCACTGACCACAGTGCAGAATCCTAGACTCACTTACCACGGTGCAGAAGACTCAGACTCACTGACCACAGTGCAGAATCCTAGACTCACTGACCACGGTGCAGAATCCTAGACTCACTGACCACAGTGCAGAATCCTAGACTCACTTACTACGGTGCAGAATCCTAGACTCACTGACCACAGTGCAGAATCCTAGACTCACTTACCACGGTGCAGAAGACTCAGACTCACTGACCACGGTGCAGCATCTTAGACTCACTGACCACAGTGCAGAATCCTAGACTCACTGACCACGGTGCAGAAATCTCAGACTCACTAACCACAGTGCAGAATCCTAGACTCACTGACCACAGTGCAGAAGTCTCAGACTCACTGACCACAGTGCAGAATCCTAGAAACAAGCTATTGTTAGTTTGCAGGCTGACACACACATCCACACACTCTCTCTGTCTCTCTGAAGTAGCTGCTGTTTATTCTGCTGCAGGCTGTTTTTACTCCTCATAGTACAGTCAATGAGCCACCTGTTTCCCATCTCCTTTGTTTGTGTTGAGCTCATTTTGTGGCATCGCTCGCCCCCACGGAACTGACAGTGTTAATGTATTTGACTCATTTTGTGGCATCGCTCGCCCCCACGGAACTGACAGTGTTATTGTATTTGACTCATTTTGTGGCATCGCTCGCCCCCACGGAACTGACAGTGTTAATGTATTTGACTCATTTTGTGGCATCGCTCGCCCCCACGGAACTGACAGTGTTAATGTATTTGACTCATTTTGTGGCATCGCTCGCCCCCCACGGAACTGACAGTGTTAATGTATTTGACTCATTTTGTGGCATCGCTCGCCCCACGGAACTGACAGTGTTATTGTATTTGACTCATTTTGTGGCATCGCTCGCCCCCACGGAACTGACAGTGTTATTGTATTTGACTCATTTTGTGGCATCGCTCGCCCCCACGGAACTGACAGTGTTATTGTATTTGACTCATTTTGTGGCATCGCTCGCCCCCACGGAACTGACAGTGTTATTGTATTTGACTCATTTTGTGGCATCGCTCGCCCCCACGGAACTGACAGTGTTATTGTATTTGACTCATTTTGTGGCATCGCTCGCCCCCACGGAACTGACAGTGTTATTGTATTTGACTCATTTTGTGGCATCGCTCGCCCCCACGGAACTGACAGTGTTATTGTATTTGACTCATTTTGTGGCATCGCTCGCCCCCACGGAACTGACAGTGTTATTGTATTTGACTCATTTTGTGGCATCGCTCGCCCCCACGGAACTGACAGTGTTATTGTATTTGACTCATTTTGTGGCATCGCTCGCCCCCACGGAACTGACAGTGTTATTGTATTTGACTCATTTTGTGGCATCGCTCGCCCCCACGGAACTGACAGTGTTATTGTATTTGACTCATTTTGTGGCATCGCTCGCCCCCACGGAACTGACAGTGTTATTGTATTTGACTCATTTTGTGGCATCGCTCGCCCCCACGGAACTGACAGTGTTATTGTATTTGACTCATTTTGTGGCATCGCTCGCCCCCACGGAACTGACAGTGTTATTGTATTTGACTCATTTTGTGGCATTGGCCACCCCCCAGGGTACTACTGACAGTGTTAATGTATTTGACTCATTTTGTGGCATTGGCCACCCCCCAGGGTACTACTGACAGTGTTAATGTATTTGACTCATTTTGTGGCATCGGCCACCCCCCAGGGTACTACTGACAGTGTTAATGTATTTGACTCATTTTGTGGCATCGGCCACCCCCCAGGGTACTACTGACAGTGTTAATGTATTTGACTCATTTTGTGGCATTGGCCGACCCCCAGAGTACTACTGACAGTGTTAATGTATTTGACTCATTTTGTGGCATCGGCCACCCCCCAGGGTACTACTGACAGTGTTAATGTATTTGACTCATTTTGTGGCATCGGCCACCCCCCAGGGTACTACTGACAGTGTTAATGTATTTGACTCATTTTGTGGCATCGGCCACCCCCCAGGGTACTACTGACAGTGTTAATGTATTTGACTCATTTTGTGGCATCGGCCACCCCCCAGGGTACTACTGACAGTGTTAATGTATTTGACTCATTTTGTGGCATTGGCCACCCCCCAGGGTACTACTGACAGTGTTAATGTATTTGACTCATTTTGTGGCATCGGCCACCCCCCAGGGTACTACTGACAGTGTTAATGTATTTGACTCATTTTGTGGCATTGGCCACCCCCCAGGGTACTACTGACAGTGTTAATGTATTTCTACAGAGCTTAATGGGACCTCCACAATGGTTGCTGGATACACTTATATAAGAACAATACACTTATATGAGGACAATACAATTACATAAGGCATGAATGGAATATAGTGTACAAAATGTACTCTGCAAGAACAGAACATAGTAAGACCATAACCGATATATAAACTTATATAACAAGAACATAACAGGAGAGTTACTCTATAGGGCCCTATTGTATCATAGTCCTCACCATCTCCGTCCTACAGTACACCAGCCCAGTTATGAGTGTGCTGGCATCCACACAAAGGAGAGCACAGAGTTTATTGTACAGTAAAATCTGTTCAGTGTAGAGCACTACTGACACACACACACAGCAGAAATGGATGATGTGTTAAATGCATCTGTAAAATATGAGACTTTCAGACAGACGTAGTGATTCATTTGATTAATTTGACCTCTCAATTAGAGATATATATGGGCAACACTAACTTCTCTCTTCACTGAGTTTGTAACACTGTCTCTCTCTCTCTCTCCCTCACTCTCTCCCTCACTCACCTCCTCGCTCTCCCTCTCCCCCTCTCCCTCTTTCCCTCTCCCTCTCCCCCCTCTCTCTCCTCCCCCTTTCTCTCTCTCTCCCTCACTCACTCCCTCACTCTCCCTCTCCCCCTCTCCTCCCCCGTTCTCTCTCTCTCATTCTCTCTCTCTGTCTCCATCCCCCTTCTCTCTCTCTCATTCTCTCTCTCCATTTTCTTCTCTCTTTCTCTCTCTTTCTCTCCCTCCCTCCCTCCCTCCCTCCCTCCCTCCCTCCCTCCCTCCCTCCCTCCCTCCCTCCCTCCCTCCCTCCCTCCCTCCCTCCCTCCCTCCCTCCCTCCCTCCCTCCCTCCCTCCCCCCTCTCTCTCTCTCTCTCTCTCTCTCTCTCTCTCTCTCTCTCTCTCTCTCTCTCTCTCCCTCTCTCTCCTCCCCATTCCCATTTCTCTCCCTCTCCCTTCCCCCTCTCTTTCTCTCTCTCTCTTCCCCCTTTTCTCTCTCTCTCTCTCTCTCTCTCTCTCTCTCTCTCTCTCTCTCTCTCTCTCTCTCTCTCTCTCTCTCTCTCTCTCTCTCTCTCTCTCTCTCACACACACACACAAACTCTCCCTCTGCCTCCCTCCTATCTCTCCTTTCTCTGTCTGTCCTACAGGAACAGTATAGCAGCGTCTGCAGTGTGTGCATTTAACCTTAGCTCCATCACCCAGGCCTTCAACGGGCCCTTCCGTTCCCAGGAGAACCCCCGCTCTACCTGGCTGTCCACCCCCAACCCCATCCCCAACTTCCAGGTTAGTGCTGGTCTGGAGGGTAATCCTGCCCACCCTGTGTATCCCTAGAACCAGGACGAAAGGACACTGCATCTAGGAGGCATTTGATATAAGAACTAGGGATCATGCACCACATAGCCCACATCATTTAAGAAATGCAACCGTAGCTTTTTGCAGCAATTCATGTCATCCAGTATTTAATAATGTCATTTAAGGAGCATATTGTTGCTGTAGCGTGCCAGATCCAGAGATGTTGTTTAGCCCAACAACAGTCATTACATTGTAACAGTCATTACATTGTAACAGTCATTACAATGTAACAGTCATTATCTTGTAGGTGTGAGTAAGTGTGATTACTAAAGGACAAAAGGAGAATGGAATGACCACAGCCTGAGACGTAGTATTCATTTAATCAAAACAATAATGACTGTGAACATGAGGCATTTTTCATTTTCATTATGTGGGTCTTTTCTCTTTCCCTCACTCTTTTTCCCCTCTTTCTCATGCTCTCTCTCTCTCTCTCTCTCTCTCTCTCTCTCTCTCTCTCTCTCTCTCTCTCTCACTCACTCACTCACTCACTCACTCACTCACTCACTCACTCACTCACTCACTCACTCACTCACTCACTCACTCACTCACTCACTCACTCACTCACTCACTCACTCACCCACTCACTCTCACTAAACCTCTCACTCCTCCCTCCCTCCCTCCCACCCGCCCGCCCGCCCGCCCGCCTGCCCGCCTCTCCCACCGCTCCTCCACCCCTCCTCAGTGTGGGACCATAGATGACGACGGCGGTCCTAACGATGGTCTGACGGAGCGCAGCCTCCAGGACGCCCAGCGGCTGTACCTGATGAACGACGTAGTGCAGCCCGTCTCTGTGGACCCCTTGGTCATGCAGGACGATGTGCGCTTCTCCAGGCTGGTAGTGGACATCGTACAGGGTCACGACACCCTCTACCACGTCATGTACATCGGCACAGGTCAGCACAGAGTTCAAATGTCAGGTGTCAAGGTCAATAGGTTAGACCCAATAATCAATCAATCATCAACCAATTAATTAATCAATCAATGCCGGCACCCTTCACTAGCTGTCTATCCAAAGGACGTTCTATTGACCTATTATAGGACCCTGAGTTTTCCCTAACCACATGACCTGACTGTATACAGTACAATCCAACAAATTCTCATCGTCCTCTTCCTCCTCTCTCCTCCAATCAGAATACGGCACCATCCTGAAGGCCCTGGCCACCACCAATAAGAGCCTTCAGGGGTGTTACCTGGAGGAGATCCAGCTCCTCCCCCCTGGGGTGCGGGAGCCAATCCTGAACCTGCAGATCCTTCACAGTGATAGGTCACTGTTTGTAGGACTCAACAACAGAGTTCTGAAGATTCCATTGGAGAGATGCTCCAACTACAAGACTGAGACGTGAGTTTCTTACATTTTTACAATTTGTACAAGTACACAAAAAGCCAAACTGGCCAACAAACCCAAACGTATAGGAGAGTACATGTTAGGAAAAGCTGCAACTTCATGACTGAGACATGAGTTCCTCAAATTGGGGATTATTACACATTCTCTATCACATCTCCGCGTTTCAGTATAGTTTCGGTATAGTTTCTGTAAACGTCCATAAAAGTGTACAGAGTGTTGTTTATTGCTTACTTGGAAACAACTTGCCTTTCTTTCATATAGCCGAAAACCTATAAACAGGTGTGCATATGTATTTCCTTAAATGCTATATTTAAAGTAGTTAGTTTAAATATAGCATTTAAAGGTTTTCAGCTATATGAAATGAAGGCAAGTTGTAATTGTATTTTTTTGTAATTGTATCAGTAACTTACTGTATTAATCAACAGTATGATACTGAGTAAACGGAAAACAGTAGATTAGCGTACGATGCACAATAAAGTACCATACATTTGTTTTACAGCACACCGTAAGACCTTTCTGTAATTTCAACAGTAAAACACCTTAGAATGCACAGTAAAATACCATATATTTTTTACATTCTTAATTATGATGCATTGTGGGAAAATGTTAGTAGGCGGGGAAGGAGTCTCTGGCTCATGAACATATTTTAAGGTGTGGCTTATAAGAGACTATATTTGTTACACCTGTGGGTGAGAATGCTGTATCCCCACATAACATTGTAATATACTTTCTTTTAGAAATACTTTAAACCTTGTTTTGAAATTCTACAGTAACTTGCAAGCCAATTGCTGCCAGTGATTTACTCTTATTCCAAATCCAGTAAAATGTTTGGAGCACCAAAAACCTTTTCAACACTAGTGGATGCATGGTATTGTTGTTTCTTACTTATTAACATATTTTCAGATGTGTCTTGTAAGAGTCTATATTTATTGTACGTTAGTGAGAGTGCAGTACCAATGTAAGTCATATGTAGTAGTTAAGCTTTTGTTAAGGCTTAAAGTGAATATTATATAAAACGCCAAATATCAGTTGGTATGCTGTAATACATAGTTAAATATTCACTATTAGTAGTTGCTGATTTTATTTTCAATACAATTCAGCAATAAAGTACTGTACTGCTGTTTTGCTATATATTTACTGCAGCATACTGTAAATGATGGTGCATTGCGTAGAAATATTGTGGGAGGAGAAAGAATCACTGCCTCAGTAACATTTTTAAGGCATGCTTTGGAAGTGGCTATATTTGTTGTTGAGAGTCCTGTACCAATTTAAGTGATATGAGGTAGTAGTTCTCTAACAATTAAATGTATACTGAACAAAGATATAAACGCAACATGCAACAATTTCAAAGATTTTACTGAGTTACAGTTCATATAAGGAAATCAATCACTTTAAATAAATTCATTAGACCCTGATCTATGGATTTCACATGACTGGGCAAGGGCGAAGCCATATGTGGGCATGGAAGGGCAAAGGCCGAGCTAGGCCCAGCCAATCAGAATGACTTGTTCCCCACAAAAGGGACTCATTACAGACATAATTCTCCTCGGGTTCATTAGCTGTCAGGATGGTTGGACTCAGACGATCTTGCAGGTGAAGAAGACTGAAGTTTTGTAGTGATTTTGTGTTATAGTTGTTGATGTAAAGAATATTTGTTGGTCGGTGGTGTGTAATGAAAAGCAAACAGACACTGCACTTGACACCCTTTTGAAATTGCTTATTCCAGTTACTAATAAGCACGCACCCATTAAGAAAATGACTGTACAAACTGTTAAATCTCCATGGATTGATGAGGAATTGAAAAATTGTATGGTTGAGAAGGATGAGGCAAAAGGAATAGCAAATAAGTCTGGCTACACAACTGATTGACAAACATATTGCAAATTGAGAAATCATGTGACTAAACTGAATAAAAAGAAGAAGAAACTACTCTCTGAAACAAAGACAAATTACATAAGGAATAATAGTAAAAAGCTTTTGAGCACCATAAATGACATTTTTGGGGAAAAGGCAAACTCAGCTCCATCATTCATTGAATCGGATGGCTCATTCATCACAAAATCGACTGATATTGACAACTACTTTAATGACCACATCGCTCGCGTCGCAAAATAAATGTATGCATACATGTTACTCAATCATTGCACCCACACTTCTCGCACACGTCAGCGAGCGTCTGCGTGGCCAGGCACTAAAATATAAATTGGTTCTATTTGTGACGTTCAACACGCTGCAAGTCCAGCCTCTCCCATCTCCTCATTGGTGTTTAGGAGCATAAACCCATGTGTGGGATTGAAAGATAAACTTAGGTCCACACTCAGGTTGGTTGTAGTAATGCTGTAAACTTGGTTGCCAACCACAATATAAAGTCCAAAGAAGAAAAAGAAGCTGAAGGAAGGAGGAGAGATGACGAGAAACAAATTTGTTTTACCGTTTTAGCTGTGGATTAATTGTCAGAGTAGAGGACCTTGTGCATTTCAGATAAAACAACCCAATGTTTATATACCAGGACAAATTAGCTAGCAACAGCAAGCTAGCTTGCTAAATTACTATAAGTGTTTAATGTTTTTTGACCTGTTGGTTCATAGCTTGTTTTGATATTTCAACCTGCGTGTCCTGCTCGCTTCTGGTGTGGGTGAATAAAATCAACTTCGACACACGCATGCGTGCGGTTTGGTCAGCATGTGAGGCAACAAATGGTGACACTACACATCGAACTATATCTGACCAAATTATGAAAGACAAGCATTGTACTTTTTTTGAATTCTGTAAAGTGAGTGTGGAAGAGGTAAAAAAATTATTGTATATCAACCATATCAAGACACCGGGGTCTGACAATCTGGATGAAAAATTACTGAGGATAATAGCAGATGATATTACTCCTCCTATTTTCCATATTTTCAATTCAAGCCCACTAGAAAGTGTGTTCCCACAGGTCTGGAGGGAAGCAAAGGTAATTCTGCTACCTAAGAATAGTAAAGCCACCTTTACTGGGCCAAATAAAGTGGTGGCAAGTAGCCTAGTGGTAAGAGTGTTAGACTAGTAACTGAAAGGTTGCAAGATCAAATCCCTGAGCTGACAAGGTAAAAATCTGGCGTTCTACCCCTGAACAAGGCAGTTAACCCACTGTTTCTAGGCCGTCATTGTAAACAAGAATGTGTTCTTAACTGACCTGCCTAGTAAAAAAAATAGCTGACCAATCAGCCTGTTACCAACCCTTAGTAAACTTAAGGGAAAAAATGTGTTTGACCAGATACAATGCTATTTTTATAGTAAACAAATTGACAACCAACTTTCAGCACGCTTATAGGAAAGGACATTCAACAAGCACAGCACTTGTACAATTGACTGATGATTGGCTGAGAGAAATTGATGATAAAAATATTGTGGGGGTTGTTTTGTTAGACTTCATTGTGGCTTTTGACATTATTGATCATAGTCTGCTGGTGGAAAAACGTATGTGTTATGACTTTACACCCCCTGCTATATTGTGGGTAAAGAGTTACCTGTCTAACAGAACACAGCGGGTGTTCTTTAATAGAAGCCTCTCAAACATAATCCAGGTAGAATCAGGAATTCCCCAGGGCAGCTGTCTAGATCCTTTACTTTTTTCAACCTTTACTAACGACATGTGTAGTGCTATAATGTGGATAAAGAGTTATCTGTCTAACATAACACAGAGGGTGTTCTTTAATGGAAGCCTATATAGGACAATAGGCAAGCAGCTTGGTGAGAAGGCAACAACTGTTGGCGCAATTATTAGAAAATGGAGGAAGTTCAAGATGACGGTCAATCACCCTCGGTCTGGGGCTCCATGCTAGATCTCACCTCGTGGGGCATCAATGATCATGAGGAAGGTGAGAGATCAGCCCAGAACTACACGGCAGGACCTGGTCAATGACCCGAAGAGAGCTGGGACCACAGTCTCAATGAAAACCATTAGTAACACCCTACACCGTCATGGATTAAAATCCTGCAGCACACGCAAGGTCACCCTGCTCAAGCCAGCGCATGTCCAGGCCCGTCTGAAGTTTGCCAATGACCATCTGGATAATCCAGAGGAGGAATGGGAGAAGGTCATGTGGTCTGATGAGACAAAAATAGAGCTTTTTGGTCTAAACTCCACTCGCCGTTTTTGGAGGAAGACGAAGGATGAGTACAACCCCAAGAACACCATCCCAACTGTGAAGCATGGCCACATGGCAACATCATTCTTTGGGGATGCTTTTCTGCAAAGGGGACAGGACGACTGCACCGTATTGAGCGGAGGATGGATGGGGCCATGTATCACGAGATCTTGGCCAACAACCTCCTTCCCTCGGTAAGAGCATTGAAGATGGGTCGTGGCTGGGTCTTCCAGCACGACAACGACCCGAAACACACAGCCAGGGCAACTAAGGAGTGGCTCCGTAAGAAGCATCTCAAGGTCCTGGAGTGGCCTAGCCAGTCTCCAGACCTGAACCCAATAGAACATCTTTGGAGGGAGCTGAAAGTCCGTATTGCCCAGCGACAGCCCTGAAACTTGAAGGATCTGGAGGTTTGTATGGAGGAGTGGGCCAAAATCCCTGCTGCAGTGTGTGCAAACCGGGTCAAGAACTACAGGAAATGTACGATCTATGTAATTGCAAACAAAGGTTTCTGTACCAAATATTAAGTTCTGCTTTTCTGATGTATCAAATACGTATGTCATGCAATAAAATGCAAATGAATTACTTTAAAATTATGCAATGTGATTTCCTGGATTTTTGTTTTAGAGGAGGGGCCCCGGTATTGACCCTTGGGGCACGCCCACATCATAGCTAAGAGTGGGCGACAGCGCATTACTCACTCTGACACACTGAGTTCTTCTGCCTTCAAGATATGATTTCATCCATCTCAAGGCATCGGGGAAAAGTTTAACTTTGACAATATTGTGATGAGAACCTTGTGGTTAACAGTATCAAAAGTCTTCCTTAGGTCCAGAAACACAGCCCCAACAATGCCCCCTTTGTCCATCTTGCACCTCACATTTTCCATAACAAAGCAGTTGGCCATTTCTTTGGAGTGTTTTGCTTTGAAGCCAAACTGTATGGAGTGTAATGTGAAGGAGCTGTTGTTGAGGTGGGCAATCAGTTGTTCTGCTACACACTTTTCCTTCGACACCACATGTAGTATACTAATAGGCCTGTAGTTACTAACGTCAGCAGGGTCACCCGATTCTACTTCCGGCGCCGACAGAGATGGCCACCTCACTTCGCGTTCCTAGGAAACTATGTAGTGTTTATTTTTTTTAACCTTTATTTCTTACATTGGCACCCCAGGTAATCTTAGGTTTTATTACATACAGTCGGGAGGAACTACTGGATATAAGAGCCACGTCAACTCACCATCATTACGACCAGGAATATGACTCTCCCAAAGTGGATCCTCTGTTTTGCCCACCACCCAGCACAATGGATCGGATCCCAGCCGGCGAATCAAAACAACGACGCCGTAAAAGGGGCAGACGAAGTGTTCTTCTGGTCAGGCTCCGGAAACAGGCAGATCACGCACCGCTCCCGAGCATAATACTCGCCAATGTCCAGTCTCTTGACAACAAGGTTGATGAAATCAGAGCAAGGATAGCATTCCAGAGAGACATAAGAGACTGTAATGTTCTTTTCTTCACGGAAACATGGCTCACTCGAGACAGGCTATCGGGGTCGGTACAGCCAGCTGGTTTCTTCACACATCGCGCCGACAGAAACAAGCATCTTTCTGGTAAGAAGAGGGGTGGGGGGTATGCCTTATGATTAACCAGATGTGGTGTCATCATAATAACATACAGGAACTGAAGTCCTTATATTCACCTGACTTAGAATTCCTCACAATCCAATGTCGACCGCATTATCTACCAAAAATAATTATCTTCGATTATAATCACAGCCGTATATATCCCCCCCCCCAAGCAGACACATCGATGGCCCTGAACGAACTTAATTTGACTCTATGTAAACTGGAAACCACATATCCTTAGACTGCATTCATTGTAGCTGGGGATTTTAACAAGGCTAATCTGAAAACAAGACTCCCTAAATTCAGAATATCGATTGTGCTACCAGGGCTGGTAAAACCCTGGCTCATTGTTATTCTTATTTCCGCGACGCATATAAGGCCCTCCCCCACCCTCCTTTTGGAAAAGCTGACCACAACTCCATTTTGTTGCTGCCTGCCTATAGACAGAGACTAAAACAGGAAGCTCCCACGCTCAAACAAGCTAAGCGTCAGTATAGAGACAAAGTAGAGTCGCAATTCAACGGCTCAGACACAAGAGGCATGTGGCAGGGTCTACAGTCGATCACGGATTACAAAAAGAAAACCAGCCCCGTCGCGGACCAGAACGTCTTGCTCCCAGACAGACTAAACACTTCTTTGCTCTCTTTGAGGACAATACAGTGCCACTGACACGGCCCGCTACCAAAACCTGCGGACTCTCCTTCACTGCAGCCAACGTGAGTAAAACATTTGAACGTGTTAACCCTCGCAAGGCTGCAGGCCCAGACGGCATCCCCAGCTGCGTCCTCAGAGCATGCGCAGACCTGCTGTTCCCACATGCTTCAAGAGGGCCACCATTGTTCCTGTTCCCAAGAAAGCTAAGGTAACTGAGCTAAACGACTACCGCCCCGTAGCATTCACTTCCGTCATCATGAAGTGCTTTGTGAGACTAGTCAAGGACCATATCACCTCCAGCCACCCTACCATCGACACACTCGATCCACTCCAATTTGCTTACCGCACCAATAGGTCCACAGACGACGCAATCACAACCACACTGCACACTGCCCTAACCCATCTGGACAAGAGGAATACCTATGTGAGAATGCTGGTCATCGACTACAGCTCAGCATTTAACACCATAGTACCCTCCAAACTCGTCATCAAGCTCGAGACCACCCCGCCCTATGCAACTGGATACTGGACTTCCTGATGGACCGCCCCCAGGTGGTGAGGGTAGGTAACAACATCTCGCTGAACATCCCGCTGATCCTCAACACTGGGGCCCCACAAGGGTGCGTTCTGAGCCCGCTCCTGTACACCCTGTTCACCCACGACTGCGTGGCCATGCACACCTCCAACTCAATCATCAAGTTTGCAGACGACACTACAGTGGTAGGCTTGATTACCAACAACGACGAGATGGCCTACAGGGAGGAGGTGAGGGCCCTTGGAGTGTGGTGTCAGGCGTACACATCACGGAAAACCGAATTGGTCCACCCACACAGACAGCGTGGTGAAGAAGGCGCAGCAGCGCCTCTTCAACTGCAGGAGGCTGAAGAAATTTGTCTTGTCACCAAAAGCACTCACAAACTTTTACAGATGCACAATCGAGAGCATCCTGTCGGGCTGTGTCACAGCCTGGTACGGCAACTGCTCCGCACACAACCGTAAGGCTCTACAGAGGGTAGTGAGGTCTGCACAACGCATCCCCGGGGCAAAACTACCTGCCCTCCAGGACACCTACACCACCCGATGTCACAGGAAGGCCATAAAGATCATCAAGGACAACAACCACCCGAGCCACTGCCTGTTCACCCCGTTATCATCTAGAAGGCGAGGTCAGTACAGGTGCATCAAAGCAGGGACCGAGAGACTGAAAAACAGCTTCTATCTCAAGGCCATCAGACTGTTTAACAGCCACCACTAACCATTGAGTGGCTGCTGCCAACATACTGACTCAACTCCAGCCACTTTAATAATGGAAATATTGATGTAAAAAATGTATCACTAGCCACTTTAAACAATGCTACTTAATATAATGTTTACATACCCTACATTACTCATCTCATATGTATATACTTTACTCGATACCATCTACTGACACTTTAAACAATGCCATTTTTATATGTTTACATACCATACATTACTCATCTCATATGTATATACTGCACTCAATACCATCTACTGCATCTTGCCTATGCTGTTCTGTACCATCACTCATTCATATATTTTTATGTACATATTCTTCATCCCATAACACTTGGTAGTTGTCGCATAAGATAGTTGTTGTGAAATTGTTAGGTTAGATTACTCTATTACTGCATTGTCGGAACTAGAAGCACAAGCATTTCGCTACACTCGCATTCACATCTGCTAACCATGTGTATGTGACAAATAAAATTGGATTTGATTTGATTTAAAGATGGACGTTATTATGGCTGACTTCCAGACCCTTGGAAACACCCCCTGGCCAATAGATATATTGGCGACCTTAGTAATGGGGCCAGTGAGTGACTCTGTAGTTTTTAAGAAAGGTAGAGTCCAGCCAAAACACATATATGGCTTTAGAGGTCTTTCGTGAGCTAATCACCTTGTTCACCTCTGACTCAGAAACCTCCCTTATGAGGAAGACAGGTTGAGTGTCATTCACTAACACTGAGCCCAAGAAACCAGTGGAGGAGTTCTGTGTCAGTACCCTGAAGGCTATTGCTATTTCGACTGCATCCTGTGTCAGATTGTCATTCACCATGATTTCTAGTCTTTTTGCAGTGTTTTTGCAGGTCTTTCCCTGTTAACTTTTTTAGATTCTCCCAGATCAATTTAGAATTTCCCTTTGCTTCACCAATTATGTTAATAAAAAAGTTTGCCTTGGCCTGTCTGATTTCTTTCATGACCTTATTTGTCAACATGGTCAACCTACATCTGTCATGGTCTAATTTGGACTTCAGGGAGGTTTTTAGAGCATGATCTCGTTCTTTCATCAGTTTCCAGATTTCTCCATTTAGCCAAGGAAGAGTGCTCCTTTGGCCAGGTTTGGATTTGATTTTCTTTTGGAAGCCATTTATTTGTAGTCTGGATTGTGGATAGAAAAACCTATCAGCTTCCACATCTGTATAGGACAAGAGATCATTCCAGTTAATTCCCTGAATTGCGTTTTCAAAATAATTTAATTCACTCTTAGGTAATCTGAGTTGATCAGGCTTTCTAACAGTCGAGAGGTTACACCTGTTCTTAGAAAGCTTTCTGACTACAAGTGTCAGATTATGATCACATAGCCCAGTAACCATATTGAATGATTTAGTCACTCTCTGGTTTATTACTAAACACCAGATCAATCTGTGTTTTAGAGCAACAAGTCACCCTGGTAGGCCCTTTAACTAGCTATGTAAGGTCAAATGTATTAGAGAGCCACTTGAGAGTTTTCCTACAAGACCTGTCTTCATAATTAATGTTAAAATCTCCCATTAACATGACCTCTTTCCCAAAATGACATTCCCTAAGCATGTTATTACACTTTTCAAACAACACACTTTTGGTGGAAAGTGGTCTATACATTCCAATAATGTTGAGAGACATTTGGAGAAACAGTGTAATGTTTAGGCCAATACAGTCTAGTTCATTATCACATGACCACACAATTTGTTTACATCGGATATGTTCTTTAATGTAAATCATCACACCCCCTCCTCTTCCTTCGATCCTGTCTCTCCTGAAAACATTGTAGCCAGGCACAATCAAAGCAGCATATGGAGAGTTTTTATGGAGCCATGTCTCTGAAAGGCAGAGGAAGTCAAGGTTGGAGCCTGTGAGAAGATGTTGAATTTGATCACTTTTTGGAATGACACTACGAATGTTATAGTGCCCCCCTAGTAGTCCCTTGGGCTTAGCTCATGGGTCCCAGATGACTTGAGAATGAATGACACATTGAAAAAAAGTTACATCTTCGGTGTTTTCTGACAGCTGGGTTTGGGCCGTTTTGATTAGGGGCAGAGTCAGGGATCGCGTATAGCGACTTGGATAGGTTTGGAGAGTCAAATTGGATAGTGGATTGGTAGTTTAACAGTTTCCGATAAATGTTGGACTTGTGTTTGTTACTCATAAACAGTTCAGTGGAATAGGGAGCGAGGTAGACTTGGCCATTATTCAGAACATTATGGTATGCTGTGTACTGTCCGCTCCTGTGTAACGGTGAACCAATGTGTTTGGTGTTGATATTCTCCGGCAGTAGATTGATTGTGTCATCCCAACAAGGACGCACTGAGATTATCAGTAGAGCAGCTACGTAACTGATAATCGTGACAATGTACTGGAGATAAAACACATAATTGCGCTTTAAATCTTTGCATGAGTTATTTAGCTGGGGTCGGCGTACACCTGTTAAAGATAAAATAACAGCATCTGTAGGAAAAGCGGCATCACCCTCCCTTCCGTCTGCCATCATCCACATCGATCTTTTGCCTTCTTCTAATGCCTCTTAAGGGGAACGTAATCTCAAAGTAACTGAATGTTATTAGATTACGTTACTGAGTTTGAGTAATCCAAAAGTTACGTTACTGATTACAGTTTTTGACAGGTAACTAGTATCTGTAACGGATTACAATTTAGAAAGTAACCTACCAAACCCTGATAAAATGCATGTCAATCTCTCCTGGGTCAAAGGGGAGGAGAGACTGACTGTCTGTTTGAACTTCTGGCACACAGCTCCGACACCTATGCAAACCCCACAAGACATGCCACAAGGTCTCTTCACAGTCCCCAAGTCCAGAACAATCTATGGGAGGCACACAGTACTACATAGAGAAATGTTTAGGTACCCTTCCCCCGATCAGTGCCTCAACACAATCCTGTCTCCGAGCTCTACTGACAATTCCTTCGACCTCATGGCTTGGTTTTTGCTATGACATGCACTGTCAACTGTGGGACCTTATATAGACAGGTGTGTGCCTTTCCAAATCATGTCCAGTCAATTGAATTTACCACAGGTGGACTCCAATGAAGTTGTGGAAACATCTCAAGGATGATCAATGGAAAATGGATGCACCAGCTCAATTTCGAGTCTCATAGCAAAGGGTCTGAATATGTAAATAAGGTATTTCTATATTATGTAAATAAGGTATTTCTGTTTTTAATTTGAATAAATGTGCAAACATTTTAAAAACATGTTTTCGATTTGTCATTATTGGGTATTGCATTGATGAGGATTTAGATTTTTTTAAAATCCATTTTAGAATAAGGCTGTAACATTACAAAATGTGGAAAATGTAAAAGGGTCTGAATACTTTCAGAAGGCACTGTATCATAAGATATGTTGTTGTAATTGTAATTACTTGGAGACCAATGTGTCCTTAACTACAACAACATTTGTATTAATGGTTACAGAAACGTTTTACTTGCTATGACTGTGATTTGAGCTTTTGTTTTATCAACATTGATTGAATGCAAGTTGCTAAGGAGTGCCTGTTAAATTAGTAATTCCATGCATGGGTAATTCCAGGAATTTACTGTAAATTAGATTACAGAAAAATGTTAGTACTGTAAAATGGATTACCGTAAATGGGATTACAGTAGCTGTACTGTAAAATCAATTACAGTAGCTTACTGGCCAATTGCTGCCAGTAACTTACTGTACGTTTCACAGGAAATGATTTACAGTGAACTCTGTTTGTCAGGCCCTAAGCATTTCATTAATGCTTTTAATCAACTCTCTCTGCCTGCTGGATGTGGGGACAACAATCCCTCAAAGTCAGCCTGTTTTTTTGGGCCAAAGTAAAGCTGCATCCATGCTTTGTCAGCTCGCTGTGCAATAACATGTGCTGAGGCGCATGAAGGGCAACTTACTGTATGAGAGATTGTTTTGTGTGTGTGTGTGGAGGAGCTCATGCATATGATGAATCAGCATGCTATTTCTTAACCCACTTTCTCCATCACATGTCACCGACAGTAATACACACGCACGCATACACACACAGATGCACACGCACTCATCTTCGTCGGGTACATCAGTGAACACTAAACAAGGTGGGATTGAGAAGATGTGAGAGCAGAGCGGGAGCGGAAGCCTCGGTAGCCAGGCCTATTTAAAACACAGTGGGGAAGCCTCGGTAGCCAGGCCTATTTAAAACACAGTGGAGAAGCCTCGGTAGCCAGGCCTATTTAAAACACAGTGGGGAAGCCTCGGTAGCCAGGCCTATTTAAAACACAGTGGAGAAGCCTCGGTAGCCAGGCCTATATAAAACACAGTGGGGAATCCTCGGTAGCCAGGCCTATTTAAAACACAGTGGGGAAGCCTCGGTAGCCAGGCCTATTTAAAACACAGTGGAGAAGCCTCGGTAGCCAGGCCTATTTAAAACACAGTGGGGAAGCCTCGGTAGCCAGGCCTATTTAAAACACAGTGGGGAAGCCTCGGTAGCCAGGCCTATTTAAAACACAGTGGAGAAGCCTCGGTAGCCAGGCCTATTTAAAACACAGTGGGGAAGCCTCGGTAGCCAGGCCTATTTAAAACACAGTGGAGAAGCCTCGGTAGCCAGGCCTATATAAAACACAGTGGGGAATCCTCGGTAGCCAGGCCTATTTAAAACACAGTGGGGAAGCCTCGGTAGCCAGGCCTATTTAAAACACAGTGGAGAAGCCTCGGTAGCCAGGCCTATTTAAAACACAGTGGGAAGCCTCGGTAGCCAGGCCTATTTAAAACACAGTGGGGAAGCCTCGGTAGCCAGGCCTATTTAAAACACAGTGGAGAAGCCTCGGTAGCCAGGCCTATTTAAAACACAGTGGGGAAGCCTCGGTAGCCAGGCCTATTTAAAACACAGTGGGGAAGCCTCGGTAGCCAGGACTATTTAAAACACAGTGGGGAAGCCTCGGTAGCCAGGCCTATTTAAAACACAGTGGGGAAGCCTCGGTAGCCAGGCGGAGAAGCCTCGGTAGCCAGGCCTATTTAAAACACAGTGGAGAAGCCTCGGTAGCCAGGCCTTTTTAAAACACAGTGGGGAAGCCTCGGTAGCCAGGCCTATTTAAAACACAGTGGGGAAGCCTCGGTAGCCAGGCCTATTTAAAACACAGTGGAGAAGCCTCGGTAGCCAGGCCTATTTAAAACACAGTGGGGAAGCCTCGGTAGCCAGGCCTATTTAAAACACAGTGGAGAAGCCTCGGTAGCCAGGCCTATATAAAACACAGTGGGGAATCCTCGGTAGCCAGGCCTATTTAAAACACAGTGGAGAAGCCTCGGTAGCCAGGCCTATTTAAAACACAGTGGGGAAGCCTCGGTAGCCAGGCCTATTTAAAACACAGTGGGGAAGCCTCGGTAGCCAGGCCTATTTAAAACACAGTGGAGAAGCCTCGGTAGCCAGGCCTATTTAAAACACAGTGGGGAAGCCTCGGTAGCCAGGCCTATTTAAAACACAGTGGGGAAGCCTCGGTAGCCAGGCCTATTTAAAACACAGTGGAGAAGCCTCGGTAGCCAGGCCTATTTAAAACACAGTGGGGAAGCCTCGGTAGCCAGGCCTATTTAAAACACAGTGGGGAAGCCTCGGTAGCCAGGCCTATTTAAAACACAGTGGGGAAGCCTCGGTAGCCAGGCCTATTTAAAACACAGTGGAGAAGCCTCGGTAGCCAGGCCTATTTAAAACACAGTGGGGATGCCTCGGTAGCCAGGCCTATTTAAAACACAGTGGGGAAGCCTCGGTAGCCAGGCCTATTTAAAACACAGTGGGGAAGCCTCGGTAGCCAGGCCTATTTAAAACACAGTGGAGAAGCCTCGGTAGCCAGGCCTATTTAAAACACAGTGGGGAAGCCTCGGTAGCCAGGCCTATTTAAAACACAGTGGGGAAGCCTCGGTAGCCAGGCCTATTTAAAACACAGTGGAGAAGCCTCGGTAGCCAGGCCTATTTAAAACACAGTGGGGAAGCCTCGGTAGCCAGGCCTATTTAAAACACAGTGGAGAAGCCTCGGTAGCCAGGCCTATTTCAAACACAGTGGGGAAGCCTCGGTAGCCAGGCCTATTTAAAACACAGTGGAGAAGCCTCGATAGCCAGGCCTATTTAAAACACAGTGGGGAAGCCTCGGTAGCCAGGCCTATTTAAAAGTATGGTGGAAAAATCACACAGGGCTTCAAGGGCACACCAGGGAAACACTGTCCTTTATCCTACCACCTCATATCTGCCAGCCTCAGTAGCAGTCGCAGTTGGTATTCAGTACACACAGACTCAGTAGCAGTCACAGTTGGTATTCAGTACACACAGACTCAGTAGCAGTCACAGTTAGTATTCAGTACACACAGACTCAGTAGCAGTCACAGTTGGTATTCAGTACACACAGCCTCAGTAGCAGTCACAGTTGGTATTCAGTACACACAGACTCAGTAGCAGTCACAGTTGGTATTCAGTACACACAGACTCAGTAGCAGTCACAGTTAGTATTCAGTACACACAGCCTCAGTGGCAGTCACAGTTGGTATTCAGTACACACAGACTCAGTAGCAGTCACAGTTGGTATTCAGTACACACAGACGCAGTAGCAGTCACAGTTGGTATTCAGTACACACAGACTCAGTAGCAGTCGCAGTTGGTATTCAGTACACACAGACTCAGTAGCAGTCACAGTTGGTATTCAGTACACACAGACTCAGTAGCAGTCACAGTTGGTATTCAGTACACACAGACTCAGTAGCAGTCACAGTTGGTATTCAGTACACACAGACTCAGTAGCAGTCACAGTTGGTATTCAGTACACACAGACTCAGTAGCAGTCACAGTTGGTATTCAGTACACACAGACTCAGTAGCAGTCACTGTTGGTATTCAGTACACACAGACTCAGTAGCAGTCACAGTTGGTATTCAGTACACACAGACTCAGTAGCAGTCACAGTTGGTATTCAGTACACACAGACTCAGTAGCAGTCACAGTTGGTATTCAGTACACACAGACTCAGTAGCAGTCACAGTTGGTATTCAGTACACACAGACTCAGTAGCAGTCAGAGTTGGTATTCAGTACACACAGACTCAGTAGCAGTCACAGTTGGTATTCAGCACACACAGACTCAGTAGCAGTCACAGTTGGTATTCAGTACACACAGACTCAGTAGCAGTCACAGTTGGTTTTCAGTACACACAGACTCAGTAGCAGTCACAGTTGGTATTCAGTACACACAGACTCAGTAGCAGTCAGGAGACAGTTAGTAGTCAGGAGACAGAGAGATTGTCCATGCAGGAACATCAGTATGACAGCTAACGTTGGATCAGGACATGCAGGAAAGTGGAAAGTTATATTTTAGCATAGGCTCTCAGTTAAATCTCATGCACTGAATGTGCATGCACAACCCACATGTTTCACAGACAACAATGTTCTACCGGAAGCCTATACAGTTTGTTTCTGACTTTTATTGAAAGAGGACAATAATCACTCACTCTCTCTCGCTCGTATTCTGCCACTGTGTAGTCTCTTTTTCAGGCCAAATAGCATTGTAGTTTGCGCTGTTTTTTTGTTAATTACTTGACACATTGGAAAGAATTATCCTTTTGTTTTCTCATAATTTCATTGGGTCTAATTGTGTTGCTGTCCTGGGGCTCTGTTTGTGTTTGTGAACAGAGCCCCAGGACCATTTGCTTAGAGGACTCTTCTCCAGGATAATCTTTCTGTAGTTGATGGCTTTGTAATGGAAGGTTTGGGAATCGCTTCCTTTTAGGTGGTTATAGAATTGAACGGCTCTTTTCTGGATTTTGATAATTAGTGGGTATCGGCCTAATTCTGCTCTGCGTGCATTATTTGGTGTTCTACATTGTACACAGAGGATATTTTTGCAGAATTCTGCATGCAGAGTCTCAATTTGGTGTTTGTCCAATTTTGTGAATTCTTTGTTGGTGTGCGGACCCCAGACCTCACAACTGTAAAGGGATATGGGTTCTATAACTGATTTAGATCATTTTAACCAGATCCTAATTCATGCGTCAAATTTGATGTTTCTTTTGATGGCGTAGAAGGCCCTTCTGGCCTTGTCCCTCAGATCGTTCACAGCTTTGTGAAAGTTACCTCTGACACTGATGTTTAGGCAGAGGTACGTTTTTTGTGTGTGCTCTAGGGTAAGGGTGTCTAGATGGAATTTGTATTTGTGGACCTGGCAACTGGACATTTTTTTTCAAAATATTATTTTTGTCTTACTGAGATTTACTGTCAGGGCCCATTTCTGACAGAATCTGTGCAGAAGATCTAGGTGCTGCTGTCGGCCCTTCTTGGTTGGGGACAGAAGCACCAGATCATCAGTAAACAGTAGACATTTGACTTCAGATTCTAGTAGGGCGATGCCGGGTACTGCAGACTGTTCTAGTGACCTCACCAATTCGTTAATATATAATTTGAAGAGGGTGGTGCTCAAGCTGCATCCCTGTCTCACCCCACGGCCCTGTGGAAAGAAATGGGTGTTTTTGCCAATTTTAACAGCACACTTCTTGTTTGTGTACATGGATTGTATAATGTCGTATGTTTTTCCCCCAAGACTGCTTTCCATTCATTTGAAATGCAGACCCTCATGCCAAATTGAGTCAAAAGTTTTTTTTGAAATCAACCAAGCATGAGAAGACTTTTCCTTTGTTTTGTTTGTCAATTAGAGTGTGCAGTTAGGGTGTGCATTTGCTCAGTACATCGCTTTCACTGAGGAAATGTATGAGTCTGCAGTTATTGATAAAGCAGAGGATTTTCCCAAGGTTGCTGTTGATGCATATCCCACAGTAGTTATTGGGGTCAAATTTGGATCAGTCCTTGGTTTCAAATATTGGGGAAGATGCCAGAGCTGAGGATGATGTTAAATAGTTTAAGTATAGCCAATTGGAATTCATTTCATTTAGTATGCCATCAACACCACAGGCCTTTTGGGGTTGGAGAGTTTGTATTTTGTCCTGTAGTTCATTAAATGTAATTGGAGAATCTTCTGGGTTCTGGTTCTTTAATAGTTGATTCTAATATTTATATTTGATCATGGATGTGTTTTTGCTGTTTGTTCTTTGTTCTTTGTTATAGAGCCAAAAATATTGTTTTGGATAGATAATTCTTCATGTTGTTGTTTGTTTAGTGTGTTCACATTTTCTCAGAGGTGGTTAGATTCTATGGATTCTTCAGTTACATTGAGCTGATTTCTGACGTACTGTTCCTTCTTTTTCCGTAGGTTATTTCTGTATTGTTTTAGATATACACCATAGTGAAGGCATAGGCTTAGGTTTCCTCGGTCTCTATGTTTTTGGTTGGATACGTTTCTCAATTTCTTTCTTAGGTTCACACCTTAAGTATTACAGTGAAACGTTTTGTCCAGGAAGTTGAAATCATGTTCCTGTTTTGACTAATTTAACAGTGAGTTGGGTCTGTTCTATACCAAATTAGCATAACCCTTGAGCCTCTTCCCTGTTACACACCTGGTGGATGGGACTGCCAGATCTCTGTAACCTAGAGGGCAACCAGTGGGTCTGTTTCCTCTACTCTGTACCATGTTTCTTGTAAGATGACAATGTCTGTATTTCCAATTTATGTTATGAAGTTTGGGTTTCTGCTATTTAGACCTTGTATATTCTCTCTTCTCTCTCTCTCTATATATATATATATATATAGAGAGAGAGAGAGAGCGAGAGAGAGAGAGAGAGAGAGAGAGAGAGAGAGAGAGAGAGAGAGAGAAAGAGAGAGAGAGAGAGAGAGAGAGAGAGAGAGAGAGAGAGAGAGAGAGAGAGAGAGAGAGAGAGAGAGAGAGGGGGGCTTATTGGCTCTGTTTAACACAATGACCATTTTTATGGAACAGTTGTGTGTTTTGTTCCAGAGACACCTTCCCACTATGGAAAAGGATGCTGTTTATCCAGATGGGTGAATGACTGGTTCTGTTTGCCCCACAGCATGTTAAATCAACAGTGAGGACTGGCATAGACACTGGCACAGCGCTGAATAAAAACACTTGGTATAAAGCCTTATTTTCCAGAGTGACTTACCTTTCAAGTGAATTGTAGAGTTACCACCCATGAATGTATTTGTTAGTGACAGAGACATGGTTTCATAAGGCCTTGATTTGAGGTTCAACACTCTAAACATGACAATTAACTATGTAAGTGTTGAATTAACACACATTGGTGTAAAATAACCCCAGTGTTGGTGTTAATTAACTGAGTTGAATCAAAACCATGACCATCCTTGATTTTAAGAATGGTTTGTTTCAATATCTATGTTTGCATGTACATTGATTGATTCATTAATCCTATGCTTCTCAAATATAAATTAGAATAATTTTCTAAACTAATCCAATATGTTACTTGGATTTTTTTGCACCTGTTACTAAAATGGTTGTTCCAGTTTAGATGCTTTAGGTAGTCTCATATTTCTGTCTTCCCAACTCTGGCAGTCATTCTGAAGGTTGCGTGTTAATTCAACACTGTTCAGTGTCTATACGGGTCCACACTTTGTGTTAATTTAACACTGGGGAATTTGCTGTGCCACTATTAGCATGAGTTGACATACAGATGGATATACAGCACTTTTTATTTGTGTTTTTATTCAATTTGTTTGTTTTTTATTCATATTGGCTCTCTTTGCAGCAGGAAACAAACAGTTGCCACCAAAACCTGCACTATCAGTTTGCCATAGAAACAGCTGTGCAATATATGTTGTGCTAATGTGTACAGTAATGTGTACAGCTTTGTACAGGACACAGTGCCTGGTGGCTGTTTAGTGATCAAATAGCTATATTGCTTTGCAGTGTTGTCTATTGTTATTGGTGACTTGCTAAGTGGTGCACTGCCTACAGAGGTGTTAGTCTGACCTTCCTTAGTGAAAATGATATCTGATATCTACTACTTATTACTAACAGCAGCCTCCACCTCCTCCTCTCTCTCAGTTAAATCTGAACTCAAATGAATGTGCATGCACAACGCATATGTTTCACAGACACCTATGTTCTACCGGAAGCCTATACCGTTGGTTTCTGTCTCATATCTCATATCTCATGTCTCATATCTCAGTATTCCTAACCCTGGCTGTCATTTTGAATGCAGTTTGCAGATTAGTATAAATATCCCCATTCTGGCTGGGTCCCAATAGGAAATTTGCAAGCCAGCATGATGTCAATTGCAAGCCTGAGGTGGCCTGTAAATTGAGTTTCAGGCCATTGTATTAGGGTAAAACTAGGCCCCTCACAATAAAGAATGACTAAATATATTAAATAATTGTATTTAACAATGACATATTCACATACTATTTTTGCTTGGTGAAGGACACAAGTTTGAGAATGACTGAATGCAACAACCATGTCTCTGTCACTAGCAAACACAGCCATGAGCGGTACTAGTAATTCTAAAATTCCCTTGAATGGCACCCTGGGAAATATGCAAACAAGGCTTCAACCCTACTGCAGGGTTATAGTGTACCAAAGTACGAGTCATAATACCCATAAAACCTAGATGTCAAATAAGGAAATGGTTCCAATCGTTTATCCACCATTCATTTTTACCATAGGGGATTTTAAAAACATTTAAAATAAGGTCTGTGTTTCTTGTAGGCTTACCCTGGCATGACGTTTTGATAACTGTGTAAATTTCTCTAGGACAAGGTGACTTTTATCAATGTACTCACCTGTATTTAACCCCCAAAATTAAATTCTAGTTAGCTGTTTATGTGGCTATTGTGAAGAACTCCAAATGCCGATGATCTGGACTGCCGAATCAAGGCAAAGGTACGAATCTCTGGATTAACTATCTCATGTTAAATTGGCTAAATTAAAAAAAAATGTAAATGTACAAAATTGTAAATGTACAATTGTGTGAACTGTCTTGTGCAAGTTTGAAATTGCCACAGTACCTCTTAGCAAAGTTGTCAGCTAGAGATGACGTGCAGGAGCTTGCAGGGATTTGTAGTTTGAATGATGCCTACTTTGATCTAATTAGCAAGTGTAGAATCTGAGAGTAAATAGAGCTGAATATATATCTCAGACAAGGTCACCTTGTCTGAGAGAGATTTACATGGTTATCAAAATATCACGCCAGGTCTACACGAAAAGGCACTTATTAAAAAAATAATAATAATCTAAAATGTCCTATGGGAAAAATGAATGAAAAATGAATGGTGGAAAACGATTGGAACCATTTCCCTGTTTGACTGCTAGGTTTTATGGATATTAAGACACCTCCGTTGTGGGTCTCTATTCCCGGAGGGCTGAAACATTTCAAAATCATTCCATAGAGGGCAGAGTGTCTGTGGGTTTTTTTGTTTTTCCTTTCAATTAAGCCCTAGACATCCAAGTGAGGGGAGTTCCTTACTAATTAGTGACCTTAATTACTCAATCAAGTACAAGGGAGGAGCGAAAATCCAGACCCTCAGCCTTCCTTGGAATGAGTTTGGCATGTGGCACACTATGGCATCACTATTAAGAACCTTATTTTGTTCCAACTTGCACCTCAGGCTGCAGTGTTTGTTGGCACCATCAAAGTAGCTCTGTCAACACTTTCACTGAGGCAAGGCGTTTCAGGTCCATACAGCTCAATGGGGGGATTGGAAGGTGGTGATAATGTTTTTAATGTGTTTAATCATGGTAGCAGCCCTGATATACAAACCCTCACCCCTACCCCCCTGGCCAACCTCTAATTATACTACCCTTTATGTGAAGGTGGTGAAATTGAGGACAGAGTAGGAACACAGAAGGCTGCATAGGGGAGGACGGCTCATAATTATACCCAGAACGGCGGGGATGGAATGATATCAAACACATCCAATCATTACCACGAGCCCGTCCTCCCCAAAAAAGGTGCCACCAACCTTCTGTGAGTAAGTGTATGAGTTTTGCTTGCTTTGTAATTTACTATTCTAGCTGCAGGCAGGCAGGCAGGCAGGCAGGCAGGCAGGCAGGCAGGCAGGCAGGCAGGCAGGCAGGCAGGCAGGCAGGCAGGCAGGCATGCATGCATGCATGCATGCATGCATGCATGCATGCATGCATGCATACATACATACATACATACATACATACATACATACATACATACATACATACATACATACATACATACATACATACATACATACATACATACATACATACATGAACATGAGCTCATGTTTCCAGAGTACAGAATGTTTCTCTACACTAGCGAACCACAGGTGTTTTCATTGTTAATTAAATGGTTTTCACAATCAGACCATTTTTGGATAGTAACCATGTCCAGCCTACAACTATCCTCCACTGACCCTCAGGCAAAATAATTGTTATTTACTTCTACAGACGCTATTAAATTATCTAGTTTCTTGTAAAGCCCCTTGGCTCTTTACAGAATCAAATCTGATAAACCATTGTTATCAGTATTGAGTTCCGAAGTAGTAGCGTTGTAATTGGTTACCACTGCACTATCAACTATCCTTGCAAGGAACATTCATGTAAGCTCGCAAGATCAGGCGGCTTAGGAGGCTACTGAAGTTGGTCCCTGGGGACAATAATAACCTCTGTATATCAGTGGAGGCTGCTGAGGGGAGGACGGCTCATAATAATGTCTGGAAAGGAGCAAATGGAATGGTATACCAAACACATACTGTATTCTGGCTTTAACAGAGTCATCTCCAGAGGGTCCCAGGATCCCTGAAGAGACCAGTGTTTTATTTTCCTTGTGAGAAGAGATTTCATTTCATCCACAGGTCCTCCTCAGTCCAATTTATGGCCTGTTGTTGCTGCTGCCAGCCTGTCAACAGGGTTCTTCAACACAGTGCAGTTAATCCTGCATGAACACTCCAACCCAGTAACGAGAGAGAGAGAGAGAGAGAGAGAGAGAGAGAGAGAGAGAGAGAGAGAGAGATGAGAAAGAGGGGGGGTTGAGAAAGAGAGACAGAGATGAGAAAGAAGGGGAGTTTGAGAAAGTTAAGAAAGAAGGGGGGTTGAGAAAGAGAGAAGAAGAGAGAAGGGGGAGGTTTGAGAGAGAGAAACTCTTGATCCTAACAATGGCAGGAGCCCCCCAAATGCTGAGGCCTTTGCAGCCCCCATGGCAGAGGTCATTACAATACTGTACCCCATGGATATTCAAAATAACACTGCACGGGATAAGTACAAATACGATACGGAGCCCCGCCGATTCATCATGACTGGACTACCGATGTAATCCACCCGAGGGGTTTATTCAACAGGCTCCTCCGTTGTGATGTCCCCCGAATGCCATTCTGCTAGCCTGCTAGCTGCGGCCCACTAGCTGTCTAGAAGACAGTTAGCTGAAGAGGTCCATCAGCCAATTTCTTGTGCTACTATATCTATTTTGCCATTTGGCCTTGACCCTTTTACTACACGGAGCCCTGCTGATCCATCAAAACTGGTCTGCCGACGTAACCGCACGAGGGGGCTACAACAGACTTCTTCCGTCACAACATCCTTCTAAGGCTCTTCTGTTAACCTGCTATCCCCGGCCCGTTAGCTGTCTGAATCGCCGTGTCTCCAGCTCGCGTAGCTACTCACTGGACCTCTTGGTTCATTCCAGACCTGACTGCCCTTGACCAGCACAAAAACATCCTGTGGCGTACTGCATTAACATCGGATAGCCACCTTGATATGCAACTTTTCAGGGAAGTTAGGAACCACTACACACAGGCAGTTAGAAACGCAAAAGGCTAGCTTTTTCAAACAGAAATTTTCATCCTGTAGCACAAACTCCAAAAAGTTCTGGGACACTGCAAAGTCCATGGAGAATAAGAGCACAAACTCCCAGCTGCCAACTGCACTTAGGCTAGGAAACACTGTCACCACCGATAAATCCACGATAATTGAGATTTTCAATAAGCATTTTTCTACGGCTGGCCATGCTTTCCACCTGGCTACCTCTACCACGGTCAACAGCCCTGCACCCTCAACAGCAACATGCCCAAGCCTCCCCCATTTCTCCTTCACCCAAATCCAGATAGCTGATGTTCTGAAAGAGCTGCAAAATCTAGACCCCTACAAATCAGCCGGGCTAGACAATCTGGACCCTCTCTTTCTAAAATTATCAGCCAAAATTGTTGCAACCCTTATTACTAACCTGAACAATCTTTCATATCATCTGAGATCCCCAAAGATTGGAACACTGCCTCGGTCATCCCACTCTTCAAAGGAGGAGACACTAGACCCAAACTGCTATCTATCATACCCTGCCTTTCTAAGGTCTTCGATAGCCAAGTTAACAAACAGATCACTGACCATTTCAAATCCCACCATACCTTCTCCTCTATGTAATCTGATTTCCGAGCTGGTCATGGGTGCACCTCAGCCACGCTCAAGGTCCTAAATGATATCATAACCGCCATCGATAAGAGACAATACTGTGCAGAGAGAGAGGCTAAGGCTTTCGACTCTGTCAATCACCACATTCTTATCGGCAGACTCAACAGTCTTGGTTTCTCAAATGACTGCTTCTCCGAGTTCATCAACTACTTCTCAGACAGAGTTTTCAGTGTGTCAAATTGGAGGTCCTGTTGTCCGGACCTCTGGCAGTCTCTATGGGTGTGCCACAAGGTTCAATCCTCAGGCTGACTCTTTTCTCTGTATACATCAATGATGTCGCTCTTGCTGCTGGTTATTCTCTGATCCACCTCCTACGCAGACGACACCATTCTGTATACTTCTGGCCCTTCTTTGGACATTGTGTTAACTAACCTCCAGACGAGCGTCAATGCCATACAACTCTCCTTCCGTGGCCTCCAACTGCTCTTAAATCCAGGAGAAAACTAAATGCATGCTCTTCAACCGATCGCTGCCCACAACTGCCCGCCCATCCAGCATCACTTCTCTGGACGGTTCTGACTTTCACAGTCTTTCACAGTGCCATCTGTTTTGTCACCAAACCCCATATACTATCCACCACTGCGACCTGTATGCTCTCGTTGGCTGGCCCTCGCTTCATATTCGTCACCAAACCCACTGGCTCCAGGTCATCTATAAGTCTTTGCAAGGTAAAGCCCCACCTTATCTCAGCTCACTGGTCACCATAGCAGCACCCACCCATAGCACGAAAAGCCAATTCCCCCTTTGGCTGCCTTTCCTTCCAGTTCTCTGCTGCCAATGACTGGAATGAATTGCAAAAATCACTGAAACTGGAGACTCATATCTCCCTCACTAACTTTAAGCACCAACTGTAAGAGGAGCTCAAAGATCACTGCACCTGTACATAGCCCATCTGTAAATAGCCCATCCAACTACCTCATCCCCATACTGTTATTTTTATTTTTTATTGTTTTTTGCTCCATTGCATCCCAGTATCTCTACTTGCACATTCATCTTCTACACATTCATCACTCCAGTGTTTAATTGATAAATTGTAATTATTTCACCACCACGGCCTATTTATTGCCTTTCCTCCCTTATCTTACCTCATTTGCACACACTGTATATAGACTTTTTCTATTGTGTAATTGACTGTATGTTTGTTTATTCCATGTGTAACTCTGTGTTGTATGTGTCAAACTGCTTTGCTTTATCTTGGCCAGGTCGCAGTTATAAAGGAGAACTTGTTCTCAACTAGCCTACCTGGTTAAATAAAGGTGAAATAAATAAAAATTTAATTTTATGTGTACAAGTCTGGGACAGTGATGGTGCAAGGCATCCTCATCCAGTTCCAGCAGGACTTTTTCAGGATCAAAGAGAGAGCACAGCAGGAAAAGATCTCTCTCTGTGATAACTCCCCCATCCTGAGTGAGTCTGATCACACCTCTTCAAACTGTCCTGCAGATGACGATTGTCATCCCCCCCCCAGCACTGAACACACCCAGATCCACAACTGCACTGCTTCTCCATCATAGAGAGGGATAAATTCACAGAGCTGGAGAGAGACATGGAGGAGATCAGAGAGCTAGTCCACACAATACAGACAGAACAAACCCACAAAACAGACCAACACCACAACACCTCCCCAAAAAGACCCAGAGGGCAGAAAGTGGAGCTGGACTGCTGTCTGAGAGAGCTGACCGCTCTACGGATTGAGGTGAGAGAACTTAGAGGTAGGTACACATGGAACTGAAGGAGGTGACAGAGAGACAGCTCACCTCAGACCCGGACCACAACCTCAACACCACACTGGGACAGACAACACAGGACCCACCAACCTAACAGACCCCACCCCCTCTTAACAGCCCCCCTGTCAGTTCCCCTGATAGCTCTCTTGACAACCCCCACACATCCATTGAGGACACACAAAAGCCAGAGATTGTGCTCCTCGTTGATTCAAATGATTCAAAAACATTCAGGAGGATAAACTTTTTCCCAAACACAAAGTGTCTAGACTCTGGTGCCCAAACACTAGGCATGCCCTGGAGCTGTTGTCAGAGGACAAACTAGGGTCCCCCAGCCACATCATAATTCACACGGGCACAAATGACCTGAGGGCCCAGCAGGAAAGGGTGGCCACAGCACAAGTCATTGATTGAAAAAGCTTATTCCACTTTCCCCAACGCACAAGTGGTTATCTCCACCCTGCTACCATGAAAATACGTTCACCCTGCCACAATACAGCGGGTGAATACAAGCATTTCGCGAACTTAATGTCTACCTGGCCCACCACTCCACCTTGGACTTGAACAGCCTTTACAACCAGGTCCACCCTTATAAGGCAGCCATCCCAACTTTTGCCAGGACCCTGAAGGACGTCACCCTCAACCGTAGCCCCTTACACAGGAGCAACAGAGCAACGGACACCCCGCCGAGACCAGCGAGACACCCTCCCAGACCTACAAGACCCAACCCCTGAAGGACCTGCACCGGGAAAACCCACGCCAAGAGGACCTACACCCAGACCACAGCATCAGCAGCCACACCCCAACCAGCCAAGACCATCCCAGGCAAACACTGGCCACACCCTATATAGGCCCCCCCATATCAGACCTATGCCCCTTCTGCCCAGTCCATGCCCCCTGCCCCTGCGGCAAGCACCTCAACATGACAGCAGGACATGTGAGCAGAGCAACAGGCCCAACCCCCACTATTACACCCGCCCAAGCCCCATCCTGCGACCTAAGAGGAATGTATATCAGATGCTCAATATGCTCTGCTCACACCTACTGTGATGGTCCGGGCCTAAACCACACAAAAACAACACTATGGAACACAAAGCTTTTACTATCTCATCCTGAAACATACAATGTCTGACCCACTGGTTGCCCTCTAGGTTACAGAGAGCTGGTAGTCCCATCCACCAAACTACCAGGTGTGAAACAGGGAAGAGACTCAGGGGGTATGCTAATTTGGTATAGAGCAGACCTAACCCACTCTATTAAACTAGTCAAAACAGGAACATTTTACATCAATCTACAAATGAATAAGGAAATTATCTCAATAGAGAAAAATAGCATCATGTGTGCTACCTATATCCCCGCAATAGAAGCCCCATACTTTAATGATGACAGCTTCTCCATTCCAGAGAGGGAGATCAACAATTTACAGGCTCAGGGACATGTACGAGTCTGTGGCGACCTAAATGCCAGAAATGGATGAGAACCTGACACGCTCAGCACACAGGGGGACAAAAACCTACTTGGAGGTGACAGCATTTCCTCCCCCATAAGCCCCCCTAGACACATCTATGACAACAAAAACGGGTCATGACTCCTGCAGCTCTGTCAGACGCTGGGTATGTACATGTGTCAATTGTAGGCTTCGAGGGGACTCCTACGGTAGATACACCTATAGCTCATCTCTTGGCAGTAGTACTGTAGAATACTTTATCCCTGACCTCAACCAATAGTCTCTTAGAGCATTCACAGTCAGTCCACTGACACCCCTATAAGATCACAGCAAAATCAAACTCCACTTGAACAGAGCTTTGCTCAATCATGAGGCATCAAAGCCAAAGGAACTGAATACTATTAAGAAATGCTATATATGGAAGGAAAGTATTGTGTGGAAATCTACCAAAAAAATGGCAATGGGTTCTATACATTATTTTTTTTGCCACATCCTAATTGGGATGTCAAATGTTATGTTCCTTTTGATGTCATAGAAGGCCCTTCTTGCCTTGTCTCTCAGATCGTCCACAGCTTTGTGGAAGTTACCTGTGGTGCTGCTATTTAGCCGAGGTATGTATAGTTTTTTGTGTGCTCTAGGGCAGGCTTTCCCAAACTCGGTCCTGCCCTCCCCCCAGTGTCTGTGAGGTTACCATCCATCCCTCCCCAGCAGTACAGCAGAAGAGGGATAGAGGGAGAAGAGTTCAGTAGACAGGGACAGTTCAGTAGTAATAGATGTCTCAGTCAACCCAGCCTTATCTACATGTACATACTACCTCAATCACCCTGACAAACCGGTGTCTGTATGTAGCCTCACTGCTTTTTATGGCCTTGCTTCTGTATATAGCCTGTCTTTTTACTGTTGTTTTATTTCTTTACCTACCTATTGTTCACCTAATACCTTTTTTGCACTATTGATTAGAGCCTGTAAGTAAGCAATTCACTGTAAGGTGTATTCGGCGCATGTGAAAAATAAACTTTGATTTGATTTGATTCAGCATGGCTCTATGAGTCTAATTGGATCCTGAGCTGCTATTGTAGCGCTATGCTAGCTGGGGGATTTAGCTGGCCAAAGACTTATGATGAACATGGGCCGACATCGTCGGTCCCACAGAAACTGGACAGGAGAGCCCAGCGGAGCCCAGGGGAGCCTAGCGGAGCCCCAGAGCAGCCCAGCTCAGGCTGGAGGGACTCCACAGGGACAGAGCCTCTCCTCTGGGATGAGAAAGTCTGTCCCCTGGCTGACAGCCTCTGGAGAGATGCTGGAGGGTGTAAAGTATTCAGGCGGCAGGAAGTTTAGTCATTTAGATGGCTATTGGTCTATACTGTGGTAGCCTATGTACAGCCATATAGAATCAAATCATATTTTATTTGTCACATAGACATGGTTAGCAGATGTTAATGTGAGTGTAGCGAAATGCTTGTGCTTCTAGTTCCGACCATGCAGTAATATCTAACAAGTAATCTAACAATTTCACAACAACTACAACAACACACAAGTGTAAAGGAATTAATAAGAATATGTACATAAAAATATATATGGACGAGCGATGGCCGAACGGCATAGGCAAGATGCAGTAGATGGTATAGAGTACAGTATATATATATGAGATGAGTAGTGTAGGGTATATAAACATTATATAAAGTGCCATTGTTTAAAGTGATTAGTGATACATTTATTACATCCCAATTTAAAAATGTAAAGTGGCGAGGGATTGAGTCAGTATTGTCATGACGTTGGCCTGGGGGTAGGTTTATGACAGTCATTAAATACCTCTCCCCCCTTTTTCCTCTCTCTAGCCTACTGATGTGACATTTGAAAAGCCCTTGGTTAACATAGAGATGCTGGGAACATCAGAAGGTGGGGGGAAATTAACTATATTCTGGTAATCCGACCCATTGACCATATGCGGTGGTAGTTAATGAATATGATGTCAGTTCGGCTGTCATCTGAGACATTCTCATCAATGGATAGGATGACATAAACTCAACAGTGGAACGTCCGTCCATTGTAGTTATCGGATTCACATGGAATTGTTGTTCAATATAAATGTTTGAATATAAAATTATTGGTGAAAAGATTCAATGTAATTGTAGCTTCCATATGAGAGATTTGGATTTTCATAAGGTTAGGGCTCTGCTCAATCAGGGACCCGCCCCTGTGAAGACACATGGGCTGTAAACTATGAAAACACACCCTTCTCCGTCCACTATATACAGCCTTGATGAAAATGTAACCTCCTGTTCCGAGGATGTGAGGACGACGGTCCGTACGTTAAAAGGACTAACATGTCAACTGTTCCGGGTACATTAGGATGACGATCCGATGTCAGAATGGTTCCAATAATAACTACAGGACGAAGCCAACCTCAGCGTGAGCTTTGGTTGTGAATGGTATGAACTTTGAACTCTAATTCACTACAGAAGTGATACCTCCTAGCCGTTGAGTTAGCAACAGCAGCTAAAAACATGGGCTAGGAAAGGACAGACAGAGTATCCGGTCTATCACCCAACGACGACACTACTACATACCCAATTTACCACCAATTTAGAATGCATAAGATACTGTATTTACGATAGCATGGCTTCTCCCTTTGTTCCTCAAGTCATCCTGCTCTTTCACTCAAACCCAGCCCCCTTTTCTTTTGTGTAACCAGCTGTCATATCTGTTCCTTCCGCCAGGGACGTTTTGTAATCAAGGTATGATTCATTCTGTGTAGATGTAATTCTGTGTGATTATTTAGGTATTTAGTAAATAAATAATCAAACCCAATTTTTTATTGCTGATTCAACTTGTTAGCCAGGGTTCGTGAAGATAACCAAGAATTTACAACTTTCAGATGTGACTGAAATAAAGTGACGATGAATATTGACTGCTATTGATGTAAAATATTACTAGGTCTTTAGGAGTTTATTCAGAAGATAACTGCTCTATAAATATTATTTTGTGGTGCCCCGACTCTCTAGTTAATTACATTTACATGATTAGCTCAATCAGGTAATATTAATTACAGAGAAAGGATTTTATTCAATAGCATGTCATATCACTTAATCCGGGATAGCCAAAGACATGACAGTATGATGGCAGCAGCCACTCAATGTTAGTGATGGCTGTTTAACAGTCTGATGGCCTTGAGATAGAAGCTGTTTTTCAGTCTCTCGGTCCCTGCTTTGATGCACCTGTACTAACCTCGCCTTCTGGATGATAGCGGGGTGAACAGGCAGTGGCTCAGGTGGTTGTTGTCCTTGATGATCTTTATGTCCTTCCTGTGACATCGGGTGGTGTAGGTGTCCTGGAGGGCAGGTAGTTTGCCCCCGGTGATGCGTTGTGCAGACCTCACTACCCTCTGGAGAGCCTTACGGTTGTGGGCGGAGCAGTTGCCGTACCAGGCGGTGATACAGCGCGACAGGATGCTATCAATTGTGCATCTGTAGAAGTTTGTGAGTGTTTTTGGTGACAAACCAATTTTCTTCAGCCTCCTGAGGTTGAAGAGGCGCTGCTGCGCCTTCTTCACGACACTGTCTGTGTGGGTGGACCAATTCAGTTTGTCTGTGAAGTGTACGCCGAGGAACTTAAAACTTACTACCCTCTCCACTACTGTCCCGTCGATGTGGATAGGGGGGTGTTCCCTCTGCTGTCCACAATCATCTCCTTTGTTTTGTTGACCTTGAGTGTGAGGTTATTTTCCTGACACCACACTCTGAGGACCCTCACCTCCTCCCTGTAGGCCTTCTCATCGTTGTTGGTAAGCTTGATGACGAGTTTGGAGGGTACTGTGGTGTTAAATGCTGAGCTGTAGTCGATGAACAGCATTCTTACATAGGTATCCCTCTTGTCCAGATGGGTTAGGGCAGTGTGCAGTGTGATTGCGATTTTGTCGTCTGTGGACTTATTGGGGCGGTAAGCAAATTGGAGTGGGTCTAGGGTGTCAGGTAGGGTGAAGGTGATATGATCCTTGACTAGTCTCTCAAAGCACTTCATGATGACGGAGGTGAGTGCTACGGGGCGATAGTCATTTAGCTCAGTTACCTTAGCTTTCTAGGGAACTGGAACAATGGTGGCCCTCTTGAAGCATGTGGGAACAGCAGACTGGTATAAGGATTGATTGAATATGTCCGTAAACACACCAGCCAGCTGGTCTGCGCATGCACTGAGGACGCGGCTAGGGATGCCGTCTGGGCCGGCAGCCCTGCGAGGGTTAACACGTTTAAATGCTTTACTCATGTTGGCTGCGGTGAAGAAGAGCCCGCAGGTTTTGGTAGCGGGCCATGTCGTTGGCACTCTATTGTCCTCAAAGCGAGCAAAGAAGTTGTTTAGTTTGTCTTGGAGCAGGACATCGTGGTCTGCGACGGGGCTGGTTTTATTTTGTAATCTGTGATTGACTGTAGACCCTGCTACATACCTCTCGTGACTGAGCCGTTGAATTGCGACTCTACTTTGTCTCTATACTGACGCTTAGCTTGTTTGATTGCCTTGCGGAGAGAATAGCTACACTGTTTGTATTCGGTCATGTTTCCGGTCGCCTTGCCCTGATTGAAAGCAGTGGTTCGCGCTTTCAGTTTTGTACGAATGCTGCCATCAGTCCACGGTTTCTGGTTGGGGAAGGTTTTAATAGTTGCTGTGGGTACAACATCACTGATGCACTTTGTAATAAACTCGCTCACTGCATCAGCGTATTCATCAATGTTGTTGTTCGTCTCTATGCGGAACATATTCCAGTCCACGTGATCGAAGCAATCTTGAAGCGTGGAATCAGATTGGCCGGACCAGCGTTGAACAGACCTGAGCATGGGCGTTTTCTGTTTTAGTTTCTGTCTATAGGCTGGGAGCAACAAAATGGAGTCGTGATCAGATTTTCCAAAAGGAGGGCGGGGGTTTGTATTCATCGCGGAAGTTAGTAACAATGGTCGAGGATTTTTTCCGCCTGGGTAGCGCATTCGATATGCTGATAAAATTTTGGGAGTCTTGTTTTCATATTAGCCTTGTTAAAATCCACAGCTACAATGAATGCTGCCTCAGGATATGTGGTTTCCAGTTTACATAGAGTCCAATGAAGTTCGTTCAGGGCCATTGACGTGTTTGCTTGGGGGGGATATATACGGCTGTGATTATAATCGAAGAGAATTCTCTTGGTAGATAATGCGGTCGACATTTGATTGTGAGGATTTCTAGGACTTGAGATCCTGTATGTTGTTATGATCACACCACGTCTCATTAATCATAAGGCATACCTCCCGCCCTTCTTCTTATCAGAGAGATGTGTTTCTGTCGAGCGCAATGCGTGAAGAAACCAGGTGGTTGGTCCGACTCCGATAGCGTGTCTCGAGTGAGCCATGTTTCCGTGAAGCAAAGAATGTTACAATCTCTGATGTCTCTCTGGAAGGCAACCCTTGTTCGGATTTCGTCAACCTTGTTGTCAAGAGACTGGACGTTGGCAAGTAGTAAACTCGGGAGCGGTGCGCGATGTGCCCGTCTGCGGAGCATGACCAGAGGACCGCTTCTTCTTTCCCTCCTGCGTGCTATTGTTTTGGGTCGCCGGCTGGGATCCGATCCATTGTGCTGGGTGATGGGCCAAACGGAGGATCCGCTTCAGGAAAGTCGTATTCCTGGTTGTAATGTTGGTAAGTTGACGTTGCTCTTATATCCAGTAGTTCCTCCCGGTGGTATGTGATAAAACATAAGATTTCCTGGGGTAGCAAGGCTCCACAGCAAGTTCTCCAGTGTTAAATCAAAAATAACCACGTTTCCATCCACAGTTTTTATGCAAGTAAAGTCATACCGTATAAATCACCACAGCTGTGATGGAAACAAGATGTTTCGGTATAATTGTGTAAATGCCGACAGATGATTTGTACGTTTGACATGGTGGGATCTTTTTGTGTCGGTACAATTAATTATACGAGAAAGGCCGGTGGAAATGCCTTTATATGCAAATATTGATAGAAAAACCATCATATTGAAGTTACACAATGGGTCATGACATGGGTGTGTGTTCCTCAGGAAACCTTAGGCTACAGATTAAATCAATTATGATGAACTTCACAGGGTGGTAAAAGTGTACAGTGATCTTGATGCTCTTTTCCAAGAAATATCTAGGGTCTTATTCTGGAGAGAAGATGATCGATGCTTGACTGCCATTTCAGAAATATTCTCGCTCTTATTCCTAATAATGTCATCATGTAGAATAGCCTACCTGCACTGCCTACAGGCACAGCCTACCCGCACAGCATACCCACACATCTGTGAGCTGTTGGCTAGAGCACACATGCCAAGACCATAGTAGGCACATTTTCTATTTAACTAAACTGTTTTTGTGATATACTGTAACTATCAGTAGAGTTGAAAATGCGATGGAAATCCATTTAACTTTAGATTTTTATTCAGTCCACAAAAACTTACGCTAAAAAGTCAATTTTGTGTGTACTAAGTCATCACCCACATCTTTGTATCCACAACAAGTCTGTTTGGTGGAAACACACCACTGGTGGGAAATATGCAGATTTTCTTTATGCAGATTCTAGAATATTTACATGAAAATCTATCACCCATTTGGACGGAAAGATAGCTACTGAGAGTGTTAAATTAACACTGAATGTGTGGACCCATATAGACACTGGAACTGTGTTAAAAAACAATGATACTAAACGACCCAATGCCTGAAACCCAGCAGTTGGGTCATCCAAGCAACCCAGTATGCACTGTATGTCCTCAAAATAAGGCCTTATGAAATCCATATTGTATTGTGTTAAATAATTACATTTTAATGATAACATATTCACCTAGACATCACTTGGTGAAGTCCATAGGATTGAAAATAGATGAATGCAACTAGCATGTCTCTGTCACTAACAAATTATGTCATGGGTGACAACTTCACAATTCACTCAAAAGGCAAACCACTCTGGGAAATATGCAAATAGAGTTTTATACTAAGCAGTGTGTTAATTCAACACTTTTCAATGTCTATACACTTCCAGTGTTAATTTAACACTGCTTTATTACACATCGCAAATTCAGAGAGGATTCAGAGGAATGCTGTACTGTAGTGAAGTCATCTGGACAGCTATCTACTGTCAATTTACATTCCAGATGTCCCCAACATGGCTATTGATTAACAACATGGCTCTAATTCGAATCATAATATTTACACCACCTGTCTGTGTCTTGTCTTGTTTACAATAATGAGGACATAATACAGTTAAACGGAAGGTGACTGTTGTCTTTATGATGTTCTGTTAAAAGACCTTGTAAAGGACAGACATTTTACAGCTCTCACAAGCCCTTTTAAAATATCCATTAAGCCTCGTGGCAAACGCTGGAGATTTATAACATGCTGTCTGTCGCCAGCCAAGCCATGTGTTTTAGGATGGCGGGTTTTGCCGCTCGCTCTGTTTAAAATTGAACAGGCCATGTTTTGTGGCTACGCTGTTTTGAGTGTGCTGTGTCGCTGGTAAAAGAGGCTGATGAATTGAATATTTGTATGGTGTCTTGTGTTGGTGTCAAAACCATGCAGAAGCTCTCTCCTCTATTTATATTTGTCTTTATATTAATTTCTTGCTCTCCCTTTCTTAGTCCTTGCTCTCTCGCTTAATTAAACAGACATGTACAGTCATTCACACACCCACGCTACCTACATAGCTCTCAGCAGACTCCGCCACCTGTACCTGGATGCTCCCACATCATCCTTTACTAGGAACAGCTCCAAGTGGCCTACTGTATATCAGAGCCTTGTCTGTAGCTGGCCTCCTGTACATCAGAACCTTGCCTGTTGCTGGCCTACAGGACGTCAGAGCCTTGTCTGTAGCTGGCCTATGGTATGTCAGAGCCTTCTCTGTAGCTGGGCTACTGTACATCAGAGCCTTGTCTGTAGTTGGCCTGCTGTACATCAAAGCCTTGTCTGTAGCTGGCCTACTGTACATCAGAGGCTTGTCTGTAGCTGGCTGACTCACCTGATATACTTTTACAACGTCCTGCTCTGTTTGATAAAATTGTTGAGTAGTCAGAAACAGGGGCCTGAGAACTTTGGCCTGCCAGCCGTTCATGCTGCTGGAGAAAGGTCAGATGGGATCGGAGCTAAACACCTTGGCTTGCCCTCTAGTCTGCACTGTAAATCCTAGATTTAATGTCCACACTGGTGCGTGCGTGTGTACATGTCTGTGAAAAACAGAGAGAGAAAACATCCAAAGAAGTTGCAACTTTTCTCTGCGGACTGCAGACGACCAGCTCAGGACTGGTTGATTGGATAGCGGACCAGGTTAGTTTCGCTGCTAGCTGGGCTGTGTCCCACTAGCCTGCCTTATTATTTGCATAACCGGTAGGACTGCTTTGCTGGATTATACTATAGTTTACTGACAGATCAATGAGGTACGAACCCAATATCCATGTAAACAAACTATTCCTTTTTACCAGAGTGGCATTGTTTTTAAGTTGTTATTTGGGACAGGCATGGTCCTCAGAGGCGTTAGTATGATTTGTTAGACGTTTTTATATGGCTAAGCCATGATGATTTATATGAGTATTTTGCTCCCTGTCATGATAGGTGTGTTGGGATCAGGACACCCATTATTGGTTTTGTTTTTGACTTGCATCAAAAAGGAGTCTGAAGAGTTCTCTATGTTTGTTAATTTACTGGGCTCGTGCTCCAGGTTCACGTTTGCCTTCATGTTAGAAATTCAATTTAGGAATAGCGACGCTGGGAGCGTAGCTCCACTACAGGTGGGATTTCTGCTGGGCGTGTTCAAGAACAGCACTGGTGGGTGGAGTGGAATTATTTGTTTTCTTTACTTTATATTACAGTACAGTTTTGTGAGAGACCTTCGCTTTATAATATGTATTTAACTACAGGCTCACGGAAAATAGGCAATAGATTATCCCACACCCTTATTGAACATACTCCTGACATTTGTATTCATGTATTGAGTGAACAACATGGCTAAGATAGTAAATCATACATCATTAAAAGTTAATGGACTGAATGGACCTTTTAAATGAAAACAAGTCATTATGTACTTGAAAAAGCTAAACGATTGATGTTGCGTTTCTACAAGAAACATATCAAACAGGGGCAGAATATAAAAAGTTAAAGAAGGCATGGGTAGGACAGGTCTTTGCCTCTTCATATAACACAAAGACACGGGGAGTAGCTGTGTTGATTAATAAGACTTGACCCTTCTGTGTGACCAAAACAATTATTGATCCACTGGGATGTTACGTAGTGGTCCATGGCAGAATGTATTCTGAATATTGGACCTTGCTTAATGTATATGCACCTAATTATGATGATCATATTTTTATTCAATATATATTCTTAAAGGTAGTACATTTCAGAGAACACTCTTAGTTGGGGGCGACTTTCATTTTTGTTCAGGATGCTCAACTAAAGCAACCTCATTGACTAAGTCAGCCAAATCCACTGTATCATTTATGAAAGACTTAAATTTGAAAGACACATGGAGACAGCTCCACCCCCAAGATAGGGATTACTCATTCTACTCCTGTCCGCAGCACAGGTAACCCACAGAGTTGTGGAAACTGAGTATTTATGCAGAACTAACTCAGATCATTCTCCCCTCACACTTTCTGTTTGGATTCCAGCTCGAGTTCAAGGGACCTATAGATGGCGCCTAAACCCAACTCTTTTGAAACAGACAGAATTTTGTAAATTTATCAGAGACCAAATTAAGTGTTTCTGTGAAACAAACTGTCCGTCCTCTCCCAATAGTTTTGTAATCTGGGACACAATAAAAGCCTTTCTTAGGGTTCAAATCATTTCCTATACCAAAGGTCTCAAAAAGAAATGCACTGTTGAATTGAATAAATTACAGAATGAAATCCTATTACTACAAAAAGTACAAAAAATCTGGCTCTAAAGAAACATACCAATCATTGGTGAATAAAAAACTAAAATATAATACCCTAAGTACTTACAATACTGAAAAGGGTATTCAATTAGAATTGGGCAAAGATATTATGTATTTGGGGGAGAAAATACACAAAGTCTTGGCCTGGCAGATAAAAGCTGAGTAGAAATCGAGAATCATCAACTCTATTGAAACACAGAACGGTTAAGTGTTCCTGTTCCCAAGAAAGCTAAGGTAACTGAGCTAAACGACTACCGCCCCGTAGCACTCACTTCCGTCATCATGAAGTGCTTTGAGAGACTAGTCAAGGACCATATCACCTCCACCCTACCTGACACCTTAGACCCACTCCAATTTGCTTACCGCCCAAATAGGTCCACAAACGACGCAATCGCAACCACACTGCACACTGCCCTAACCCATCAGGACAAGAGGAATACTTATGTGAGATTGCTGTTCATTGACTACAGCTCAGCATTTAACACCATAGTACCCTCCAACCTCGTCACCAAGCTCGAGACCCAGAGTCTCGTCCCCGCCCTGTGCAACTGGGTACTGGACTTCCTGATGGGCAGCCCCCAGGTGGTGAGGGTAGGTAACAACATCTCCACCCCACGGATCCTCAACACTGGGGCCCCGCAAGGGTGCGTTCTGAGCCCTCTCCTGTACTCCCTGTTCACCCATGACTGCGTGGCCATGCACGCCTCCAACTCAATCATCAAGTTTGCGGACGACACTATAGTGGTAGGCTTGATTACCAACAACGACGAGACGGCCTACTGGGAGGAGGTGAGGGCCCTCGGAGTGTGGTGTGAGGAAAATAACCTCACACTCAACGTCAACAAAACAAAGGAGATGATTGTGGACTTCAGGAAACAGCAGAGGGAGCACCCTCCTATCCATATCGACGGGACAGTAGTGGAGAGGGTAGTAGGTTTTAAGTTCCTCGGCATACACATCATGGAATGAATTGGTCCACCCACACAGACAGCGCCGTAAAGAAGGCGCAGCAGCGCCTCTTCAACCTCAGGAGGCTGAAGAAATTCTGCTTGTCACCAAAAGCACTCACAAACTTCTACAGATGCATAATCGAGAGCATCCTGTTGGGCTGTATCACCGCCTGTTACGGCAACTGCTCCGCCCACAACTGTAAGGCTCTCCAGAGGGTAGTGAGGTCTGCACAACGCATCACCGGGGGCAAACTACCTGCCCTCCAGAACACCTACACCACCCGATGTCACAGGAAGGCCATAAAGATCATCAAGGACAACAACCACCTGAGCCACTGCCTATTCACCCCACTATCATCCAGAAGTCGAGGTCAGTACAGGTGCATCAAAGCAGGGACCGAGAGACTGAAAAACAGCTTCTATCTCAAGGCCATCAGACTGTTAAACAGCCACCACTAACATTGAGTGGCTGCTGCCAACACACTGACTCAACTCCAGCACTTTAATAATGGAAATTGATGGAAATTGATGGAGAAATATATCACTAGCAACTTTAAACAATAATACTTAATATAATGTTTACATACCCTACATTACTCATCTCATATGTATATTTATATACTGTACTCTATAACTTCTACTGCAGCTTTATGTAATACATGTATCACTAGCCACTTTAAACTATGCCACTTTGTTTACATACCCTACATTACTCATCTAATATGTATATACTGTACTCTATACCATCTACTCCATCTTGCCTATGCCATTCTGTACCATCACTCATTCATATATCTGTATGTACATATTCTTTATCCCTTTACACTTGTGTGTATAAGGTAGTAGTTTTGGAAATGTTAGGTTAGATTACTCGTTGGTTATTACTGCATTGTCGGAACTAGAAGCACAAGCATTTCGCTACACTTGCATTAACATCTGCTAACCATGTGTATGTGACAAATACATTTGATTTGATTTGTCTCACAACCCTGAACATGTTAATGATTCATTTAAACAATACTATTCTATTAAACACTTCTGATGGAAAGGAACCAGCAATGATAGACACATTTCTGTTTACTATTGAATGACCGCACCTCACACAGGAAGATCAAAACTAACTAGATCGCTCCTTTACAAAAACAGAAATCGAAAAGGCAATTTCCTCTTTACAATCCGGCAAATCACCAGGAGACGATGGCTTTCCCCCTGAGTTTTAGGAGTTTAAATCACCAGGAGACGATGGCTTTCCCCCTGAGTTTTAGGAGTTTAAATCACCAAGAGACGATGGCTTTCCCCCTGAGTTTTAGGAGTTTAAATCACCAGGAGACGATGGCTTTCCCCCTGAGTTTTAGGAGTTTAAATCACCAGGAGACGATGGCTTTCCCCCTGAGTTTTAGGAGTTTAAATCACCAGGAGACGATGGCTTTCCCCCTGAGTTTTAGGAGTTTAAATCACCAGGAGACGATGTCTTTCCCCCTGAGTTTTAGGAGTTTAAATCACCAGGAGACGATGGCTTTCCCCCTGAGTTTTAGGAGTTTAAATCACCAGGAGACGATGGCTTTCCCCCTGAGTTTTAGGAGTTTAAATCACCAGGAGACGATGGCTTTCCCCCTGAGTTTTAGGAGTTTAAATCACCAGGAGACGATGTCTTTCCCCCTGAGTTTTAGGAGTTTAAATCACCAGGAGACGATGGCTTTCCCCCTGAGTTTTAGGAGTTTAAATCACCAAGAGACGATGGCTTTCCCCCTGAGTTTTAGGAGTTTAAATCACCAGGAGACGATGGCTTTCCCCCTGAGTTTTAGAAGGAGTTTAAATCACCAGGAGACGATGGCTTTCCCCCTGAGTTTTAGGAGTTTAAATCACCAGGAGACGATGGCTTTCCCCCTGAGTTTTAGGAGTTTAAATCACCAGGAGACGATGGCTTTCCCCCTGAGTTTTAGAAGGAGTTTAAATCACCAGGAGACGATGTCTTTCCCCCTGAGTTTTAGGAGTTTAAATCACCAGGAGACGATGGCTTTCCCCTGAGTTTTAGGAGTTTAAATCACCAGGAGACGATGTCTTTCCCCTGAGTTTTAGGAGTTTAAATCACCAGGAGACGATGGCTTTCCCCTGAGTTTTAGGAGTTTAAATCACCAGGAGACGATGGCTTTCCCCCTGAGTTTTAGGAGTTTAAATCACCAGGAGACGATGTCTTTCCCCTGAGTTTTAGGAGTTTAAATCACCAGGAGACGATGGCTTTCCCCTGAGTTTTAGGAGTTTAAATCACCAGGAGACGATGGCTTTCCCCTGAGTTTTAGGAGTTTAAATCACCAGGAGACGATGGCTTTCCCCTGAGTTTTAGGAGTTTAAATCACCAGGAGACGATGGCTTTCCCCTGAGTTTTAGGAGTTTAAATCGCCAGGAGACGATGTCTTTCCCCCTGAGTTTTAGGAGTTTAAATCACCAGGAGACGATGGCTTTCCCCCTGAGTTTTAGGAGTTTAAATCACCAGGAGACGATGGCTTTCCCCTGAGTTTTAGGAGTTTAAATCACCAGGAGACGATGGCTTTCCCCTGAGTTTTAGGAGTTTAAATCACCAGGAGACGATGGCTTTCCCCTGAGTTTTAGGAGTTTAAATCACCAGGAGACGATGGCTTTCCCCCTGAGTTTTAGGAGTTTAAATCACCAGGAGACGATGGCTTTCCCCCTGAGTTTTAGGAGTTTAAATCACCAGGAGACGATGTCTTTCCCCCTGAGTTTTAGGAGTTTAAATCACCAGGAGACGATGGCTTTCCCCCTGAGTTTTAGGAGTTTAAATCACCAGGAGACGATGGCTTTCCCCCTGAGTTTTAGAAGGAGTTTAAATCACCAAGAGACGATGGCTTTCCCCCTGAGTTTTAGGAGTTTAAATCACCAGGAGACGATGGCTTTCCCCCTGAGTTTTAGGAGTTTAAATCACCAGGAGACGATGGCTTTCCCCCTGAGTTTTAGGAGTTTAAATCACCAGGAGACGATGGCTTTCCCCTGAGTTTTAGGAGTTTAAATCACCAGGAGACGATGGCTTTCCCCTGAGTTTTAGGAGTTTAAATCACCAGGAGACGATGGCTTTCCCCCTGAGTTTTAGGAGTTTAAATCACCAGGAGACGATGGCTTTCCCCCTGAGTTTTAGGAGTTTAAATCACCAGGAGACGATGGCTTTCCCCCTGAGTTTTAGGAGTTTAAATCACCAGGAGACGATGGCTTTCCCCCTGAGTTTTAGGAGTTTAAATCACCAGGAGACGATGGCTTTCCCCCTGAGTTTTAGGAGTTTAAATCACCAGGAGACGATGGCTTTCCCCCTGAGTTTTAGGAGTTTAAATCACCAGGAGACGATGGCTTTCCCCCTGAGTTTTAGGAGTTTAAATCACCAGGAGACGATGGCTTTCCCCCTGAGTTTTAGGAGTTTAAATCACCAGGAGACGATGGCTTTCCCCCTGAGTTTTAGGAGTTTAAATCACCAGGAGACGATGGCTTTCCCCCTGAGTTTTAGAAGGAGTTTAAATCACCAGGAGACGATGTCTTTCCCCCTGAGTTTTAGGAGTTTAAATCACCAGGAGACGATGGCTTTCCCCCTGAGTTTTAGGAGTTTAAATCACCAGGAGACGATGGCTTTCCCCCTGAGTTTTAGGAGTTTAAATCACCAGGAGACGATGGCTTTCCCCCTGAGTTTTAGAAGGAGTTTAAATCACCAAGAGACGATGGCTTTCCCCCTGAGTTTTAGGAGTTTAAATCACCAGGAGACGATGGCTTTCCCCCTGAGTTTTAGAAGGAGTTTAAATCACCAGGAGACGATGTCTTTCCCCCTGAGTTTTAGAAGGAGTTTAAAGATGTGCTTATTCTTCTGTTGATGGATGTTCTAGATTTAGCTGTTAAGACGCAAAGCCTACCAGACTGCTTTTACACAGCTATTATAACAGTTATACATAAAAATAATAAAGATCCTCTACAATGCTCTTCCTATAAGTCGATCTCGCTCCTCAATGCCGACTATAAATCCAGTTCTAAGGCAATGGCTAATAGATTAGAACAATATTTACCAAACCTGAGTTAACACCGATCAAACAGGCTTTATACAGAAAAGATCCTCCACAAATAATTTGCACAGGTTATTCAACATAATTCACATGGCCAGTGTGAAGAGTGATCCGAGTATTGCAGTATCTCTAGATGACAAAAGGGCCTTTGATAGGCTGGAGTGGCCATACTTATTCAAGGTCCTTGTTAAATTTAACTTTGGTCCTTCGTTTGTCAACTGGCTTAAGACTTTATACCATAAACCGCAAGCCAAGATTACCACTAATGGCATGATGTCAGCCACATTCCAACTCTTTAGAGGTAGTAGACAGGGCTGTTCACTTTCCCCACTCCTTTTTGTGCTAGCCATAGAACCCCTGGTGGAGGCCATAAGAACGGATCCTGGCATAAAGGGCTTTCAGGTGGGTCAGATAACGCACAAGATCTCATTGTTCGCAGACAACATTATTTTGTTCCTCTCTGAACAGACCAGATCCCTCTCAAAACTACAGACACTTTTGGGTACATACAGCTCATTATCAGGTTACAAAGTCAACATGAAAAACTTCCACTGACTCGCTTTGACTATAGCATCTGTGAACGTACAGGTTCCTTCAGATGGTCGCCACAGGGGTTGAAATATCTAGGAATCACAGTTGGTAATGACTTAAGAAATTTGGATGAGCTTAACTACTCTTCCTTGGTTCAGAAGATGGTGGATAACTTGAATAGATGGATTATTTGGGAGAATTAGCTGCAATAAAGATTAGCGTTCTACCCGAGAGCTTCTTTAAGTCCCTTAACAATACCCTAAGATGGTAATGAACACGATGGGAGACAGAGAGCTTCGTCAAACCCAGGGTGCGCCCTGGGCTTGACAAAGCTCTCTGTCTTCCATCCTGTGTCCTCCTCCTGTGTAAAGGAGTAAAGGACCACAGGAGGAGGCAGGTAGCTGGGACCAGGGGCAAGCAAATGGTCATACACACGGGGTCCAAAAAGGTAACAGTACAGGCAGGGAAAAGGCTAGTAACGTCATCCGGGAGATCAGGCAATAGGTTGATAACAGGAAATCCAATAGGCTAAAGTACAGGCAGGGAAAAGGCAAAAGGTATCGTTAGTGAGGCAGGCAAAAACTATCATACACGGGAGGATTACATTACAGGAAACCCAGCACTCTGAAGAGCAATGTGTCACAAAACAAACAATACCTCACAATGATGGGGTGCAAATAACTAAACTAAATAGTGTGTGATAACGACATACAGGTCTGTGAGCAGGTGATCAGAATTCAGGTGATTGGGATCTGGAGAGTGAGCTGCATTCAGGGGATCTATGTGTTTGAGAGTGAGTTGGAAGCAGACGTTACAAAGACAATTTGTATGGAACCATAAAACTCTTAACGGTGAGCCTGGACACATGAAAATACGATTATAGTCTAGGAGGTTTCCGTCTACCAAGTTTCAAGTTGTATTACTGGGCAGCCCAAATTAGATTAATTTTATTCTTATTAGAAACTGAACCAGCCCCTTCTTGGATTCAGATGGAAATATTTGCATATAAATGAAGAGGTTGGGAGTAACATTATCTACAAGTGGAACCCTAAGACTATATCAACAAAAACTAGCAATCCCTGTTCCATCAATTTAGTAAAATCTTGATATGACATTCGTAAGTTATTTGGTCTTTAACAAGACTTGTCACCCAAAACACCCGTGTGGCAAAACAGACTCATGCCAATTATCTTGGATAGCAAAATATTTCAACATTGGCATGAGAAGGGAATAATGAAATAGAACATTGTTATATAGATAGGTACTTATGTCATTTGAGCAAATACCAGTTATCCAATTATCATTTATTTTGTTATTTACAGTTAAGAAACATTCTCAGAAGCACACTTGGAGATATGACTTTAACAAATCTATCAAGTATTGAACAACTACTCCATGATAACCATGACACATAGATATATAGCCAGAGTGTACTCATTGCTAATGCAACAATGCCCAAAAGTCAAGTCAAGAGAGCGATGGGAATCCAAATTGAATACTACGATTGATGAGGGGCTATGGTCGGACCTATGACAAAAAATAATGTGTCAGCGACCATCAACTCTAGATATAGACTTCTACGTTACAACTTCCTCCATCAACTCTAGATATAGACTTCTACGTTACAACTTCCTCCATCAACTCTAGATATAGACTTCTACGTTACAACTTCCTCCACCAACTCTGACACCTCATAGGTTACATAGATATCACGCTGAAATATCAAAAATGTCTTTTAGATTTGGACCAACAGAAGGCACTTTTTTCCATTTAACTTGTCAGTTTACTAAATGACAAGCCTTCTGGCATGATGTTTGTGACTCCCAGGCCTTTATTATGGAGGTCCCTTTCCCTCTTGACCCTGAGATATACCTTCTGGGTAACTTCACAAATGTGAATTTGAGAAATAATTTAAAAATCAAATTGACAGAAATTGCCCTTGCCACTGCAAGAAAATGTGTTGCACTGACATGGAAATCAGATGCCCCTCTCCCAATTACAAGACGGCTCTCTGAAATGTGTTGCACTGACATGGAAATCAGATGCCTCTCTCCCAATTACAAGACGGCTCTCTGAAATGAATGTATATTCATATGGAGAAGATTACCAATGCTTTAGGAAATAAATTCAACTACTTTGTGAAAATATGATAACCCTTCCTGGACTATATTGAAACACTTCCATTGGGGTCGATGTCGATCAATGTAGCTATTGTCTCGCTGTAATGTACTGTTTGTATTGTTTTATGTTGATCTCTCTTCTCATTTGTCTTATTTAGCCATTATTAGTATTATTACAATTCTAATTGTATTTATTTATCATGTTTATTTTCTAATGTGTTATTGTTTTAGTATTCTTTTATTGTGGGGGGTGGGGAGGGTTGAATGACCTTTTGTTGTAGTACTTACACATGCTGTATTGTATTGTTCTGTTGTTGAATAATTGAAAAATGAAATGAAAAAAGAAACAAAAAAAGAGGGAAAGAGAAGTGATCTCAATCCCACCAGTACCTCCAAGCCCTTTATCTAAGAGTTTCCTCTGAGGCCGAGTGTTACAGTAAACTGGCATGGGTTAGGAGAGCAGATGGTTCAGCTGGGATGCCCTGTGGTGGTGTTAGTATGTCAGGACGGCTCTCCTCTCATCTTTTCTCTGGTAAAGCGTCCTTCGCTCCCGCTCTCTCTCGCTGCGCTCGTCAAAAGCCGCCAAGTCAGCATTCTTTCCAAGCTGCCGCATTTTCATAGTCTTAAGAGCTTACATGGATGGCTGGCTTTCATTGCTGGCCTGGCCCTCCGTCGGCCGCTGTGTGTGTGTGTGCGTGTGTGTGCGTGCGTGCAATTTCTCCACTGTTATTAATGAGCTCGGAGGTAAACTTTCAGCTAAAGTGATTTAGCTGAAAGGGTGATTTAACCCAAGGGTGTGCGTGCATGCCCCGAGGGCCTGACATCTGGCTCACCCGTAACAGAGGGTAGTTGTTGGACCTCAGATCTGCACCATGTTCTTACTATGCACGTCCTTATGTATTCTTCTTCTTCTCTCAGAAAGATATCTGCTTTGCTCTTAATTATTATGCACAACCGCCCGGCTTCTTAAGTGTGTGTTTAGACTCTGTCTGTCTATGTGTCTGGGTAAACAGAATGCAAACTAACTGTTTTTGGTGATGCAGCTACAAGTAATCAAACATGTTATGTTTGCCATGTCTTCACCCTCTCATTGACCACTCATTTAAAGCTATGGCACAGCGTAAGGGTCTCCTTTTTCTGTCTGATGGAGATCACCGCAACAACATGGATCTCTTCCAAACATGGATCCCTTCCCCCTTCTCCCTATAGCTCTATGTCAGGTCGTCTCTGATAGAGGCTGGTAAAATATGTCAGCTTAGGACAATGGCATCCCTAGGTTCTAGAACACCTTCCTCACCAGGCTGTAGGACTTGCCTTAGGCTTGGCTGTGTGTTCTGTATGAACACAGCAGTGTTGCCTCAACCTCCTAGCTGAAACACCAGAGGCCCCATTCAAATGAACCATGAGGCCAGTGCCAAGAACACAATGCCCTTTCTTTCTCCCTGCTAGCTAAGGGGGCTGAAGGGAAGCTGTACAAGGAGTCAGTAGTGAGCAGACCTGAGGTCAAATATTTAAAATACTTTGAGCGTTTGCTTTGCTTTTTGGGAGTTTTCTATTAGTTATATTTCAACAGGCAAGCTCAATCAAGTATTTTAAATGATTTCCAATACTATTGAACCCAGGTCTGCTAGAGAGCCGATTGAGAGTCGGTCGGTACGGGCTAATTGGAGGCAGTAAGGGTTGGTGAGTTGATTACAACAAGTGGTCAACACTTTCCCTCTATTCCTGTTCCTCTACATTCTTAGAAAAGATGTGATATTTTCAAACACATCCGTGTGTCTAGTTAGAAACAACACATATTTTGTTACTTTTAAGACAATCACCATGTTGCCACATTTAACACATGATTTGTGTAGATTTTTAAAAACAGTGATTGTTAAAAGTAACATGTCATTCCTAACTAGACACACAGATGTGTTAAAACATGTTTTAGTCCACATATTCTGTTGTATTCCACTTAAAGCATCTTTAACATTCTGTAAATGACTGGGGAAGACGTGTAAAAAACAAAACCATTTATTACATTCATTTATTGCTCCATATTCAAAATCTTATATAAAACAAGTTCTGTACATGCAAAATATCATTCTTGAAAGATTTCTAACATGTTAGTGCTAGGAAGAAACACAGTCCAGGGAAACCAACTCTGACAATTTTGTACCTGATATCAGACTTTTGTTGGCTATGGTAATCATTTTTACCTTGTTAAAGACTAAAATCTACCTTTAATATAGACAGTTAAACTGTTATAACACTCCCAATCACAGGTGGCCAAAAATAACTACCTGAAAGCCACATCCCCACTAAGCCATGCCTCCAATATAATTTCCCAGTGTGCCTTGTCTTGTTGAGTGAATTGTAAAGTTACCACCCAGGAAGGTGCCAGGAAAACAATCTCTCCCTTAATGTGAGCAAGACAAAAGAGCGGATCAATGACTACAGGAAAAAGCGGGCTGAGCCCCAATTCACATTGACGGGCTGAGCATGCCCCCATTCACATTGACGGGCTGAGCATGCCCCCATTCACATTGACGGGCGATTCAAGTTTCTTGGTGTCCAGAAACAATCCTGATCCAAACACACTAAGACAGTTGTGAAGAGGGGCACGACAATCCCTATTCCCCCTCAGGAGACTGCAAAGAATTGGCATGGGTCTTCAGATCCTCAAAAAGTTATACTGCTGCACCATTGAGAGTTGATTGCATCTTGGTTGAAAGATTCCAGAATTTATGCTTATTCCCTCCCATTTCCAAGAAGTTCCCAACTGGGATTTCTGGAAAAGTCACCAGAATTTGACATCCTACCTGCAAGTCACATTGTGCTGGCTTGCAAAGTGATGTGTAACTCCTATTGGAATCCCGCCAGTGCTCGGATATTTTTATTTAACTAGGCAAGTCAGTTAAGAACAAATTCTTATTTTCAATGATGGCATAGGAACAGTGGGTTAACTGCCTTGTTCAGGGGCAGAACAACCGATTTTTACCTTGTCAGCTCGGGGATTCGATTTTGCAACCTTCCGGTTACTAGTCCCTAACCACTAGGCTACCGGCCACTCCAACAATTGTTATTTTTATCCACGCAACCTGCATTCAGAATGACTGCTAGGGTTTAGTATGTTGCATTACCACCCCCAACTAGACTATAATAAAAATCCATTATACTTTGTGGGAAATATGATAATGATTATGGTAATATTTGCCTATTTAGCCTTACTTCTTGAAAACTTGTCTGAAAGAATATGTCAGGAATAAAATGTTCCTATGTCTTCTCCGCATTTGCCTCAAATGGTCAGCTCATTCTGATAAAGAGTAAATTAACCTTGTTTTTTGTTTCATATTCCTCCTGCTGACTGGCTGAGGCTCACTCCAGGCTGTCAGTTGACACTTCACTTCACTTTTAATTGCAGGAATTGACTCCAAATGTGTTGAAACTTTTACACAAATAATGTTGTATCAAAACAGTGATTGTGTTTAAAGTAATGCAGCATGTGTCGGATCTAACCAGACACACAGATGTGTTAAAAAAAATAACATTATCATCTAAGAGTGTAAGGTCTTGTCTCTCTCTCTCTCTCTCTCTCTCTCTCTCTCTCTCTCTCTCTCTCTCTCTCTCTCTCTCTCTCACTCTATCTCTGTTTCTCTCTCTTCTCTCTCTCTCCAGCTCTCTCTCTCCTGCTCTCTGTCTCTCTATCTCTCTCTGTCTCTCACAGCTTAATTTCATCATTAATGGGTTTAGAATTAATTACCCCTCATTAAGCCCCTGTTTTACTGGGAGCTTACAATGTATTTAATCACTGTTTGGTTCCTGTGTGGTGTTCGGAGTGAGTGGGAGGGGTGTTGGGAGGGGGAAGGAAGGAGGCAGGGGAGGTGAGGGGGGATAAACGGGCTGATTTGTTTACCTCTAGTCAGATGCTCTGTTAGAATCACAGGGGTGCGAGCTGTGTGTCTGGAGGGAGTGTGAGTTTATTTGTACACAGTTTAATGACCAGCCATTGTGTGGTCTGGTCTGTTAGCAGTAGTCTTAGCTCTAGGGAGGCTCTCTGCTTGTGTTTACGGCTTTGACTGACTATCTCTCTCTCTCTCTCTCTCCCTCTCTCTCAATTCAATTCAATTCAATTCAAGGGCTTTATTGGCATGGGAAACATGTGTTAACATTGCCAAAGCAAGTGAGGTAGACAACATACAAAGTGAATATATAAAGTGAAAAACAACAAAAATTAACAGTAAACATTACACATACAACAGTTTCGAAACAGTAAAGACATTACAAATGTCATATATATATATATATATATATATATATACACACAATGTACAAATAATTAAAGGACACAAGATAAAATAAATAAGCATAAATATGGGTTGTATTTACGTGTTTGGTGTTTGTTCTTCACTGGTTGCCCTTTTCTCGTGGCAACAGGTCACAAATCTTGCTGCTGTGATGGCACACTGTGGAATTTCACCCAGTAGATATGGGAGTTTTTCAAAATTGGATATGTTTTCGAATTCTTTGTGGATCTGTGTTATCTGGGGGAAATATGTCTCTCTAATATGGTCATACATTGGGCAGGAGGTTAGGAAGTGCAGCTCAGTTTCCACCTCATTTTGTGGGCATTGAGCACATAGCCTGTCTTCTCTTGAGAGCCATGTCTGCCTACGGCGGCCTTTCTCAATAGCAAGGCTATGCTCACTGAGTCTGTACATAGTCAAAGCTTTCCTTAATTTTGGGTTAGTCACAGTGGTCAGGTATTCTGCCGCTGTGTACTCTCTGTGTAGGGCCAAATAGCATTCTAGTTTGCTCTGTTTTTTGTTAATTCTTTCCAATGTGTTAAGTAATTATCTTTTTGTTTTCTCATGATTTGGTTGGGTCTAATTGTGCTGTTGTCCTGGGGCTCTGTAGGGTGTGTTTGTGTTTGTGAACAGAGCCCCAGGACCAGCTTGCTTAGGGGACTCTTCTCCAGGTTCATCTCTCTGTTTGTGATGGCTTTGTTATGGAAGGTTTGTGAATCGCTTCCTTTTAGGTGGTTGTAGAATTTAATGGCTCTTTTCTGGATTTTGATAATTAGTGGGTATCGGCCTAATTCTGCTCTGCATGCATTATTTGGTGTTTTACGTTGTACACGGAGGATATTTTTGCAGAATTCTGCGTGCAGAGTCTCAATTTGGTGTTTGTCCCATTTTGTGAAGTCTTGGTTGGTGAGCGGACCCCAGACCTCACAACCATAAAGGGCAATGGGCTCTATGACTGATTCAAGTATTTTTAGCCAAATCCTAATTGGTATGTTGAAATTTATGTTTCTTTTGATGGCATAGAATGCCCTTCTTGCCTTGTCATATGTAGAATGTATGCACACATGACTGTAAGTCGCTTTGGATAAAAGCGTCAGCTAAATGGCATATATTATTATTATTATATTATTGTCTCTCAGATCGTTCACACCTTTGTGGAAGTTACCTGTGGCGCTGATGTTTAGGCCAAGGTATGTATAGTTTTTTGTGTGCTCTAGGGCAACAGTGTCTAGATGGAATTTGTATTTGTGGTCCTGGTGACTGGACCTTTTTTGGAACACCATTATTTTGGTCTTACTGAGATTTACTGTCAGGGCCCAGGTCTGACAGAATCTGTGCATAAGATCTAGGTGCTGCTGTAGGCCCTCCTTGGTTGGTGACAGAAGCACCAGATCATCAGCAAACAGCAGACATTTGACTTCGGATTCTAGCAGGGGGAGGCCGGGTGCTGCAGACTTTTCTAGTGCCCGCGCCAGTTCGTTGATATATATGTTGAAGAGGGTGGGGCTTAAGCTGCATCCCTGTCTAACCCCACGACCCTGTGTGAAGAATTGTGTGTGTTTTTTGCCAATTTTAACCGCACACTTGTTGTTTGTGTACATGGATTTTATAATGTCATATGTTTTACCCCCAACACCACTTTCCATCAGTTTGTATAGCAGACCCTCATGCCAAATTGAGTCGAAGGCTTTTTTGAAATCAACAAAGCATGAGAAGACTTTGCCTTTGTTTTGGTTTGTTTGGTTGTCAATTAAGGTGTGCGGGGTGAATACATGGTCTGTTGTACGGTAATTTGGTAAAAAGCCAATTTGACATTTGCTCAGTACATTGTTTTCATTGAGGGAATGTACGAGTCTGCTGTTAATAATAATGCAGAGGATTTTCCCAAGGTTACTGTTGACACATATTCCACGGTAGTTATTGGGGTCAAATTTGTCTCCACTTTTGTGGATTGGGGTGATCAGTCCTTGGTTCCAAATATTGGGGAAGATGCCAGAGCTAAGTATGATGTTAAAGAGTTTTAGTATAGCCAATTGGAATTTGTTGTCTGTATATTTGATCATTTCATTGAGGATACCATCGACACCACAGGCCTTTTTGGGTTGGAGGGTTTTTATTTTGTCCTGTAGCTCATTCAATGTAATTGGAGAATCCAGTGGGTTCTGGTAGTCTTTAATAGTTGATTCTAAGATCTGTATTTGATCATGTATATGTTTTTGCTCTTTGTTCTTTGTTATAGAACCAAAAAGATTGGAGAAGTGGTTTACCCATACATCTCCATTTTGGATAGATAATTCTTCGTGTTGTTGTTTGTTTAGTGTTTTCCAATTTTCCCAGAAGTGGTTAGAGTCTATGGATTCTTCAATTGCATTGAGCTGATTTCTGACATGCTGTTCCTTCTTTTTCCGTAGTGTATTTCTGTATTGTTTTAGTGATTCACCATAGTGAAGGCGTAGACTCAGGTTTTCCGGGTCTCTATGTTTTTGGTTGGACAGGTTTCTCAATTTCTTTCTTAGATTTTTGCATTCCTCATCAAACCATTTGTCATTATTGTTAATTTTCTTCGGTTTTCTATTTGAGATTTTTAGATTTGATAGGGAAGCTGAGAGGTCAAATATACTGTTAAGATTTTCTACTGCCAAGTTTACACCTTCACTATTACAGTGGAACGTTTTACCCAGGAAATTGTCTAAAAGGGATTGAATTTGTTGTTGCCTAATTGTTTTTTGGTAGGTTTCCAAACTGCATTCCTTCCACCTATAGCATTTCTTAATGTTACTCAGTTCCTTTGGCTTTGATGCCTCATGGTTGAGTATTGCTCTGTTTAAGTAGACTGTGATTTTGCTGTGGTCTGATAGGGGTGTTAGTGGACTGACTGTGAACGCTCTGAGAGATTCTGGGTTGAGGTCAGTGATAAAGTAGTCTACAGTACTACTGCCAAGAGATGAGCTATAGGTGTACCTACCATAGGAGTCCCCTCGAAGCCTACCGTTGACTATGTACATACCCAGCGTGCGACAGAGCTGCAGGAGTTGTGACCCGTTTTTGTTGGTTATGTTGTCATAGTTGTGCCTAGGGGGCATATGTGGGAGGGGATGCTGTCACCTCCAGGCAGATGTTTGTCCCCCTGTGTGCTGAGGGTGTCAGGTTCTTGTCCGGTTCTGGCATTTAGGTCGCCACAGACTAGTACATGTCCCTGGGCCTGGAAATGATTGATTTCGCCCTCCAGGATGGAGAAGCTGTCTTCATTAAAATATGGGGATTCTAGTGGGGGATATAGGTAGCACACAGGAGGACATTTTTCTCTGTTAGGATAATTTCCTTTTGAATTTCTAGCCAAATGTAGAATGTTCCTGTTTTGATTAATTTAATGGAGTGAGTTAGGTCTGCTCTATACCAAATTAGCATACCCCCTGAGTCCCTTCCCTGTTTCACACCTGGTAGTTTGGTGGATGGGACTACCAGCTCTCTGTAACCTAGAGGGCAACCAGTGGGTCCGTCTCCTCTATACCAGGTTTCTTGCAGGATGACAATGTCTGTATTACCGATTTCTTTGGTGAAGTCCGGGTTTCTGCTCTTTAGGCCAAAGGCAGATGACCTCAGGCCTTGGATATTCCAGGATGATATAGTGAAGGCTTTTGTTCCATAGAATGTCCAATGTTGTTGGTCGTGTGGTTTGGCCTCAGGCCAGTAAGTGTGAGCAGAGCCTGCTGAGCATCTGGTACATGCTATTGGCTTGGGCGAGTGTGAGAGTGGGGGTTGGGACTGTTTGCCCGCTCACTACCTGGGCGTATGTGTGGCTTCCATGTTGAGGCCCTCTTTGCGGGGGTGGGGTGCATGGGGTGGGCAGGAGTGGCATAGGTCTGATCTGAGGGGGCCTAAATGGGGTGTGGGCATGGTTGACGTGGGGGGTGTTGATTGGTTGGGGTGGGGGTGTGGATGTGTCTGGGTGTACTGTGGTCTGGATGTAATTCCTCTTGGCGTGGGTCCTCTATGTGTAGGTCCAGGGGGTCCTGCAGGTCTGGGAGGGTGTCTCGCTGGTCTGGGTGGGGAGTCTATTGATCTGTTGCTCCTGTGTGAAGTGTTGGGGATACGTTTGAGAGCGATGTCCTTTAGGGTCCTGGCAAAGGTGGGCACTGCTGCCTTGTAGAGGTGGACCTGGTCATAGAGGCTGTTCAAGTCCAGGGTGGAGTGGTGGGCCAGGAAAATATTTGGTTTTGAGGCACAGTCACGGGAAATACTTGCGTTTACCCGCTGTATTGTGGCAGGGTGGAAGTCTTTTCGTGGTAGCAGGGTGGAGATATCCACTTGTGCGTTGGGGAAAGTAGAAGAAGCCTTTTCAATCACTCCCTTCAGTGCTGTTGCCACCCTTTCCTGCTGTGCTCTCAGGTCGTTTGTGCCTGTGTGTATTATTATGTGGCTGGGTGAACCTAGTTGGTCCTCAGACAGAAGGTCGAGGGCACGCTGGGTGTTTGGACACCAGAGTTTAGACACACTATGTTTGGGAAAAAGTTTTTTTTTCTTCTATATATTTCCCATTTGAGTCCATAAGTAGTACAATCTGTGTCTTGTGTTTGTCCTCAGTGGGTGTGAGGGGGTTGTCAGAAGGGCTATCAGGGTGGCTGACAGGGGGGGTGCTCAGAGGGGGTGAGAGCCGCTGGGCTTGTGGTTCTTCATTTGTCTGTTCTGCTGTGGTGTCGACTCTATGGTCAGGGTCTGGTGTGGACTGTTCTGCTGTGGTGTCGAAACTTTTGTCAGGTGCTGAGGTGGGCTGTTCTGCTGGCTTCTCTGTGGGGGTGGCCACCTCTCTAGTGGGTTGTTCTCTGTCACACGCCGTCCCCCTCAACCTCTCCTCCATCCCCCTCACCCTCTCCTCCATTCCCCTCAACCTCTCCTCCACCAGCAGTCTGATCCTCTCCTCTAATGCTCTGTTATTCTCCTGATTCTGCTCTTTCTCCTGTTGAAGTTGTCTCACCACAGTCCAGAGTGCAGATATGTCTCTGTCCACCTCCAGCTCTCCGGGTCTGGTTAAGGGGGTGTTGTTGTGCTGGACTGTTGTCTGGGTCTGTGCTGACTGAAGTGTAATCACCTGCTGTTCCAGCTCCACCTGTCTTACCTCCAGCTGGGTGAATTTGTCCTTCATTTCAATGAGGGAGTGGTAGTCCGTGCTGGGAGGTTGACTCTCCGCTGGGGGTTGCTCGTCTGTGGTGTTACATAATGAAGAGGTCTGGTTTGACCCGCTCGGGGTGGGGGTATCTTTATCAAGGGAGAGCTTCTCCTGTTGGGCTAATTCTTTGATTAGGTGAAAGTCCAGCTGAAATTGTTTGTGGTTACTTTGTACGATCACTGTTCCGGACTTATAGATATTTATATTAGCTGACTCAGAGTCCTCGTTATCAAGTATTCTGAGTTTCCACCCCTCGTTAATCCCCGCTCTCGTAACAGAGGGGTAGTGTGCTAATATAGCACTGTGCCATGCCAGGGGATGGTTTGTGTGGAAGATAAGGTTGCTGATGTTCCCATTTTTGTAATAGTCAGCAAAAAGTGTCTCTTGATTTTCCATAAGGAGCTTCATTTTGTAATCTTTTCTTGACTTCTCATTCTTTACATTCAAAGGATACTGTATTTTAATTGCCTCTGAACAGCGGGAGGGAGCTTCTAAGGCCTCTCCATTTGGTTGGGGTAGACTGTGTGACTCTCCTGCCATTGTTGGGCTAATGGGCTTTGACACCTCTCACTTGACACGTCAGTGCTAGTTGAAGCTGTATCAAGCTTGGCAGAATTATGTTAGAATTCAGTCCTTATAGTGTTTTCCAATTTTCCCAGAAGTGGTTAGAGTCTATGGATTCTTCAATTACATTGAGCTGATTTCTGACATGCTGTTCCTTCTTTTTCCGTAGTGTATTTCTGTATTGTTTTAGTGATTCACCATAGTGAAGGCGTAGACTCAGGTTTTCCGGGTCTCTATGTTTTTGGTTGGACAGGTTTCTCAATTTCTTTCTTAGATTTGTGCATTCTTCATCAAACCATTTGTCATTATTGTTAATTTTCTTCGGTTTTCTATTTGAGATTTTTAGATTTGATAGGGAAGCTGAGAGGTCAAATATACTGTTAAGATTTTCTACTGCCAAGTTTACACCTTCACTATTACAGTGGAACGTTTTACCCAGGAAATTGTCTAAAAGGGATTGAATTTGTTGTTGCCTAATTGTTTTTTGGTAGGTTTCCAAACTGCATTCCTTCCATCTATAGCATTTCTTAATGTTACTCAGTTCCTTTGGCTTTGATGCCTCATGATTGAGTATTGCTCTGTTTAAGTAGACTGTGATTTTGCTGTGGTCTGATAGGGGTGTTAGTGGACTGACTGTGAACGCTCTGAGAGATTCTGGGTTGAGGTCAGTGATAAAGTAGTCTACAGTACTACTGCCAAGAGATGAGCTATAGGTGTACCTACCATAGGAGTCCCCTCGAAGCCTACCGTTGACTATGTACATACCCAGCGTGCGACAAAGCTGCAGGAGTTGTGACCCGTTTTTGTTGGTTATGTTGTCATAGTTGTTTTCCGGCTACCCGGATAAAGCACTAAATAAACTTCAGTTAGTGCTAAATACGGCTGCTAGAATCCTGACTAGAACCAAAAAATTTGATCATATTACTCCAGTGCTAGCCTCTCTACACTGGCTTCCTGTCAAAGCAAGGGCTGATTTCAAGGTTTTACTGCTAACCTACAAAGCATTACATGGGCTTGCTCCTACCTACCTCTCTGATTTGGTCCTGCCGTACATACCTACACGTACGCTACGGTCACAAGACGCAGGCCTCCTAATTGTCCCTAGAATTTCTAAGCAAACAGCTGGAGGCAGGGCTTTCTCCTATAGAGCTCCATTTTTATGGAACGGTCTGCCTACCCATGTCAGAGACGCAAACTCGGTCTCAACCTTTAAGTCTTTACTGAAGACTCATCTCTTCAGTGGGTCATATGATTGAGTGTAGTCTGGCCCAGGAGTGGGAAGGTGAACGGAAAGGCTCTGGAGCAACGAACCGCCCTTGCTGTCTCTGCCTGGCCGGTTCCCCTCTTTCCACTGGGATTCTCTGCCTCTAACCCTGTTACGGGGGCTGAGTCACTGGCTTGCTGGGGCTCTCTCGTGCCGTCCCTGGGGGTGCGTCACCTGGGTGGGTTGATTCACTGTTGTGGTCGGCCTGTCTGGGTTGCCCCCCTTGGGTTGTACCGTGGCGGAGATCTTTGTGGGCTATACTCGGCCTTGTCTCAGGATGGTAAGTTGGTGGTTGAAGATATCCCTCTAGTGGTGTGGGGGATGTGCTTTGGCAAAGTGGGTGGGGTTATATCCTTCCTGTTTGGCCCTGTCCGGGGTGTCCTCGGATGGGGCCACAGTGTCTCCTGACCCCTCCTGTCTCAGCCTCCAGTATTTATGCTGCAGTAGTTTATGTGTCGGGGGGCTAGGGTCAGTTTGTTATATCTGGAGTACTTCTCCTGTCCTATTCGGTGTCCTGTGTGAATCTAAGTGTGCGTTCTCTAATTCTCTCCTTCTCTCTTTCTTTTCTCTCTCGGAGGACCTGAGCCCTAGGACCATGTCCCAGGACTACCTGACATGAGGACTCCTTGCTGTCCCCAGTCCACCTGGCCATGCTCCTGCTCCAGTTTCAACTGACCTGAGCCCTAGGACCGTGCCCCAGGACTACCTGACATGAAGGCTCCTTGCTGTCCCCAGTCCACCTGACTGTGCTGCTGCTCCAGTTTCAACTGTTCTGCCTTATTATTATTCGACCATGCTGGTCATTTATGAACATTTGAACATCTTGGTCATGTTCTGTTATAATCTCTACCCGGCACAGCCAGAAGAGGACTGGCCACCCCACATAGCCCGGTTCCTCTCTAGGTTTCTTCCTAGGTTTTGGCCTTTCTAGGGAGTTTTTCCTAGCCACCGTGCTTTTACACCTGCATTGTTTGCTGTTTGGGGTTTTAGGCTGGGTTTCTGTACAGCACTTTGAGATATCAGCTGATGTACGAAGGGCTATATAAATAAATTTGATTTGATTTTGATTTGTGCCTAGGGGGCATATGTGGGAGGGGATGCTGTCACCTCCAGGCAGATGTTTGTCCCCCTGTGTGCTGAGGGTGTCAGGTTCTTGTCCGGTTCTGGCATTTAGGTCGCCACAGACTAGTACATGTCCCTGGGCCTGGAAATTATTGATTTCGCCCTCCAGGATGGAGAAGCTGTCTTCATTAAAATATGGGGATTCTAGTGGGGGGATATAGGCAGCACACAGGAGGACATTTTTCTCTGTTAGGATAATTTCCTTTTGAATTTCTAGCCAAATGTAGAATGTTCCTGTTTTGATTAATTTAATGGAGTGAGTTAGGTCTGCTCTATACCAAATTAGCATACCCCCTGAGTCCCTTCCCTGTTTCACACCTGGTAGTTTGGTGGATGGGACTACCAGCTCTCTGTAACCTAGAGGGCAACCAGTGGTTCCATCTCCTCTATACCAGGTTTCTTGCAGGATGACAATGTCTGTATTACCGATTTCTTTCGTGAAGTCCGGGTTTCTGCTCTTTAGGCCAAAGGCAGATGACCTCAGGCCTTGGATATTCCAGGATAATATAGTGAAGGCTTTTTGTTCCATAGAGTGTCCAATGTTGTTGGTCGTGGTTTGGCCTCAGGCCAGTAAGTGTGAGCAGAGCCTGCTGAGCATCTGGTACATGCCATTGGCTTGGGCGAGTGTGAGAGTGAGGGTTGGGACTGTTTGCCCGCTCACTACCTGGGCGTATGTGTGGCTTCCATGTTGAGGCCCTCTTTGCGGGGGTGGGGTGCATGGGGTGGGCAGGAGTGGCATAGGTCTGATCTGAGGGGGCCTAAATGGGGTGTGGGCATGGTTGACGTGGGGGGGTGTTGATTGGTTGGGGTGGGGGTGTGGATGTGTCTGGGTGTACTGTGGTCTGGATGTAATTCCTCTTGGCGTGGGTCCTCTATGTGTAGGTCCATTGTGGGGTCCTGCAGATCTGGGAGGGTGTCTCGCTGGTCTGGGTGGGGAGTCAATTGATCTGTTGCTCCTGTGTGAAGTGTTGGGGATACGTTTGAGAGCGATGTCCTTTAGAGTCCTGGCAAAGGTGGGCACTGCTGCCTTGTAGAGGTGGACCTGGTCATAGAGGCTGTTCAAGTCCAGGGTGGAGTGGTGGGCCAGGAAAACATTTGGTTTTGAGGCACAGTCACGGGAAATACTTGCGTTTACCCGCTGTATTGTGGCAGGGTGGAAGTCTTTTCGTGGTAGCAGGGTGGAGATAACCACTTGTGCGTTGGGGAAAGTAGAAGAAGCCTTTTCAATCACTCCCTTCAGTGCTCTCTCTCTCTCTCTCTCTCTCTCTCTCTCTCTCTCTCTCTCTCTCTCTCTCTCTCTCAAATTTGATACACTGTAAAAGGGATACTGTGAAATTGACAGTAGCTTACAGGCAACTCGGTGGCTACAAACATGTTCTATTTCATATTACAGTACACATTCTGTAATATAAATACAGTATCAAAGCAGGTACTGTGTAATCACCAGGCACTGTGTGATCAGAAGGAATGAGTGGATGAATAAATGAAATGAATTTAGGGGAAGGTTTTGTATTTCACAGTACTTTACTGTAATTACAAGGGATCGGTGCAAGCATGTTGGCTGCTAGATAAAGTGTTTACATATTGCATTTCTAGAGACTTAACAGAGGCTTCCTTTATTATTATTATTATTACTTATTGCTAAGGGTACTGAAATAGGTGTAAACATGTATTTTTGAGGCAGAGAAAACACTTGTATAGCCTAAGAAAGTAGCAGAAATGTGCAGAAAGTAGTTTTGAATGCATTTTATTGAAGGGAAACAATAACAGTATTGAACTTTATTGGCAACATAGTGATACATTCTTATATACTGTACAATGAGGAATTCAACTCCCATTTTTTTTAACCATTAACCCCACCCACAAGGTGTATAAACAACAACAATAAATAAGAATAAAATTAGATAATAGATACAAAACAAAAATGTGAACAACATAAATCAATCAACTCTAATTAAGACATGTATGACAGTATGCAAGTGTGTGTGCATGGACTTTGCAGATGTATTTCTCACATGTGCAGCACATAGTATTTGTTTTACAGTCCTTCTTTGGGGGGCAGAATTGGCATCTCCTTCTCTTGCCTGCCCCAGCTGCAGCCTCAGGTGGATCAGGGCAAGATTCAGCCCCCTGAACAGCTTTCACAAGCGCTGCAGAGGCTGCTGTGCAGGGGAGACGCTCCCTTCTTTGAATGTGTGGGGTTACAAGTGCCTTTCCCAGCTGCTCCAGGAACACCCTCCTCTTGTTCCGTGTATCAGGCATCCAGGTAGGGTTGATCTTGTTCCATATCACAAAGGCATTGTATGAGGACACATCTATGATGTTATGGAAGATAACCAGGGGCCAACGGGCAGTCATCCTCCTGCAGCTGTAAGTAACAATCACCTTGTCCAGGTTGTCCACGCCTCCTTTGTTGTGGTTGTAGTCCAGGATGATGGCTGGGATCACTGATCTCAGCCGTTTTGGGCAGTGTGCTCAGGAAGACCACATTCGTATTCCTCTTTGGGAGGTAAGAAACTAGAGTGGCGGTGGGGGTGAAGGCAAACCTTGATGAAAAGGCCTCTCTCCCCCTTGTTGTGAGGAGTGCAGGGGGAGCTCAGGCTTGTTCTTTCTAACTGTGCCAACCATGGTGAACTTCCTCTTCAGGAGCTGCTGGCTGAGTTCAATCAGTAGCACACATAATCTCAATTTCTCTCTCTCTGTGTGTGTGTGTGTGTGACCCTAAGACAATCTTTATACCCTGGTGGTGTACAGCTTTCATGGAAACAAAGGTGATGCTTCACATTTTCTAATGTTGGGGTCACTCTAGGAGAAGTCATAAAATTTCAAGTTGAAAAAAGATAATTTAGGGGGTTTTCTCTGCTGTTAAACGTAGTGGTAGGTCATGTTTGACCCTTAAGACAACACAAGGGTTAAGCTAATGACATAAAGAGAAATACAAACAAATTCATTCAATTAAAAAAACACACAGGTAACATCAATCCATCATTTAGTTAGTCATGGTTGGTCTGGTGGAGTGGTTGACAGTGTGTTTGTATCTTTGTGTTGGGGAGGGGAAGATGTTTAAGGTTTACGACTTGGTGCCACTCCAATCTGTCCTCTATTTGAAATGATGGTGCAGTATAATCACATACAAGTTAAATTGATACAGCATTTTCACTCACGGGTCCAACAAATATAGCCTCTTACAAGGCAAACTTCAAAATATGTTAATGAGCCAGAAACAACACAACTATGCACCCACTAGAGGTCAAGGGGTTTTTGGCGATCCAATGATACAGTATTCAAAATACAGCTGTTAAGGTTTTCTTCCGGTGAAAGAGAGGAGGACCAAAATTCAGCGTGGTTATCTCGATACAGCTTTAATAAAGATAATAACGAATAATACAAAAACAATAAACGTAACGTGAAAATCCGAAACAGCCCAATCTGGTGCAAACAAAACACAGAGACAGGAACAATCACCCACGAAACACTCAAAGAATATGGCTGCCTAAATATGGTTCCCAATCAGAGACAACGATAAACACCTGCCTCTGATTGAGAACCACTCCAGGCAACCATAGACTTTTCTAGACAACTATACAACACCACAATCCCATAACCTACAAAAAAAACCTAGACAAAACACAACACATAAATAACCCATGTCACACCCTGGCCTGACCAAAATAATAAAGAAAACACAAAAGACAACGATAAACACCTGCCTCTGATTGAGAACCACTCCAGGCAACCATAGACTTTTCTAGACAACTATACTACACCACAACCCCATAACCTACAAAAAAAACCTAGACAAAACACAACACATAAATAACCCATGTCACACCCTGGCCTGACCAAAATAATAAAGAAAACACAAAATACTAAGACCAGGGTGTGACAGAACCCCCCCCCCCCCACCACCAAGGTGCGGACTCCCGGCCGCACATGTAAACCCATAGGGGAGGGTCCAGGTGGGCGTCTGTCCACGGTGGCGGCTCCGGCGCGGGACGTGGACCCCACTCCAACATAGCCTTAGTCCGCTTACATCGCGTCCTTAGATTGGCGACCCTCGCCGCCGACCTTGGCCTAGTAACCCCAACAAAGGGCCCCACTGGACTGAGGGGCAGCTCCGGACTGAGGGACAGCTCGGGACTGAGGGACAGCTCAGGACTGAGGGACAGCTCGGGACTGAGAGGAAGCTCGGGACTGAGAGGAAGCTCGGGACTGAGAGGAAGCTCGGGGCTGAGAGGAAGCTCGGGGCTGAGAGGAAGCTCAGGGCTGAGAGGAAGCTCAGGCAGGTTGATGGCTCTGGCAGATCCTGGCTGGCTGATGGTTCTGACAGATCCTGGCTGACTGGCGGTTCCGGCAGATCCTGGCTGACTGGCAGCTCTGGCAGATCCCGGCTGACTGGCGGGTCCTGGCTGAATGGCGGATCCTGGCTGAATGGCGGATCTGGAAGATCCTGGCTGACTGGCGGCTCTGGCGGATCCTGGCAGACTGGCGGATCCTGGCAGACTGGCGGCTCTGGCTGCTCCATGCAGACTGGCGGCTCTGGCTGCTCCATGCAGACTGGCGGCTCTGGCTGCTCCATGCAGACTGGCGGCTCTGGCTGCTCCATGCAGACTGGCGGCTCTGGCTGCTCCATGCAGACTGGCGGCTCTGGCTGCGCTGGACAGGCGGGAGACTCCGGCAGCGCTGGAGAGGAGGAAGGCTCTGGCAGCGCTGGACAGGCGAGGCGCACTGTAGGCCTGATGCGTGGTGCTGGCACTGGTGGTACTTGGCCGAGGACACGCACAGGAAGCCTGGTGTGGGGAGCTGCCACCGGAGGGCTGGTGCGTGGAGGTGGTACTGGATAGACTGGACCGTGCAGGCACACTGGAGCTCTTGAGCACCGAGCCTGCCCAACCTTACCTGATTGAATGCTCCCAGTCACCCTGCCAGTGCGGCGAGGTGGAATAGCCCGCACTGGGCTATGCAGGCGAACCGGGGACACCGTGCGCAAGGCTGGTGCCATGTAAGCCGGCCCAAGGAGACGCACTGGAGACCAGATGCGTAGAGCCGGCTTCATGGCACTTGGCTCAATGCCCACTCTAGCCCGGCCAATACGCGGAGCTGGAATGTACCGCACCGGGCTATGCACCCGCACTGGGGACACCGTGCGCTCCACAGCATAACACGGTGCCTGCCCGGTCTCTCTAGCCCCCTGGTAAGCACAGGAAGTTGGCGCAGGTCTCCTACCTGGCTTCGCCATACTCCCTGTGTTCCTCCCCCCAATACATTTTTGGGGCTGACTCTCGGGCTTCCATCCGCGTCGCCATGCTCGTCTCTCCAACTCCATTCTCCTATAACCCTCCTCGCACTGCTCCAGCGAATCCCAGGCGGGCTCCGGCACTCTCCCTGGGGCGACCGACCACCTGTCTATTTCCTCCCAAGTAGTATAGTCCATACTTCACTGCTCCTGCTGCCTGTCACCACGCCGCTTGGTCCTGTTGTGGTGGGTGATTCTGTTAAGGTTTTCTTCCGGTGAAAGAGAGGAGGACCAAAATGCAGCGTGGTTATCTCGATACATCTTTAATAAAGATAATGACGAACAATACAAAAACAATAAACGTAACATGAAAATCCGAAACAGCCCTATCTGGTGCAGTGCAAACACAGAGACATGAACAATCACCCACGAAACACACAAAGAATATGGCTGCCTAAATATGGTTCCCAATCAGAGACAACGATAAACACCTGTCTCTGATTGAGAACCACTCCAGGCAACCATAGACTTTTCTAGACAACTATACTACACCACAATCCCATAACCTACAAAAAACCCTAGACAAAACACAACACATAAATAACCCATGTCACACCCTGGCCTGACCAAAATAATAAAGAAAACACAAAATACTAAGACCAGGGCGTGACAACAGCAATTATTTGCCCTGTCCATAACAGTTTCCCACAAAAATGATGCTGCAGTAAACAGTACTTTAGTGTTGAAAATACCTAAATTACCATATCATTTACAGTTTTTCGATCACAGTATATGCTTGGTAAGAATGACATGGTCAATGTTGCCAAAGTGAAGTGATACACATAACAATTATAAAAATAACAGCAACAACAACAGTAAGAATAGTATCTATAATACTATAATAGTCCCTCTCTATGTGCCTCTCCCTCCCTCCCTGTTCCTGTCCCTCTCCCCTCCTCCTTTCTCCTCCTAGGCTATGCCTGGAGGCACGGGACCCCTACTGTGGCTGGGACAGAAAACAGAGAAGCTGCACCACTCTCGAGGACAGCTCCAACATGAGCCAGTGGAGTCAGAACATCACTGTGTGTCCGGTAAGATGCAACAGGGACACACAGTTTCCCTCTCCCACCTCTCCTCATTGCATCTGTTGTCACTGGTGCACAATCCCCCATAACCCCATGGGACTGCCTGCCACATGGCAACACGGGCTGGCCGACACCCTGGAATACCTCCTGTCTGTCTGGTCTCTCCTGGGGACTGGCCCTACAGTAGTCTGACACTTTAACAATTTTGTGCTATGTCAACTCTCCTCAGGGACCCTGGTCCTGGTGTGACATTGTTACAGTTTGTCCAGGCCGCTCTCGCAAAATTATTTTTGAGCCTCAAGGGTCTTGTCATGCAGTACCACATGATTAATGATGGCATCCTGTCCATTCCAGTCCCTGACGCTCCAGTCTCTCTCTGCCCTGTCTGACTTTTTAGCTGAGGAACCAGACCACCAATGGCGTCTTTGGACCCTGGACGACGTGGCAACCATGCAGCAATGACGATGGCGACGGCACCAGCTCCTGTCTGTGTCGCTCCAGGGCGTGTGACAATCCCTCTGCTCGTTGTGGTGGGAGGAACTGTGAGGGGTCCACCATCGAAGTCTCCAATTGCTCCAGGTATGTAGAACCACCAACCAACCACACCAATCTTACTCACTGTGTGTCCCAAAAGGCACCCAAATCAGTATATAGGGCATTTCTTAGTCTCTCTGTGCATACTAGCATACTACATAGTATGAAGCAATGTATAGGGCATGCATTCTAAACAGTATGCTTATAATGCTAGTGTGGATATTGGACATCTGCTCTGGTCAAAAGCAGTGCACTATGAAGAATAGGGTCCCATTTCAGATGCATCCTCAGAAATGCAGCATTGTACTCAGGCTGTGACAGAATTAGCATTCTGCCAGGATAAGAGGTATGTCTACAAAACAGGGTTTTGATTAAATAATGTAGGTGACATCCAAGTTTCCCCTCAGAGGTCTTGTACCGTCTGTGTCTAAGGAAATTGGTCAATCACCATTACTGTGAGAGAACAGCTCTCAGATACAAAGTGCCAGCTCCTTCATGTGCAGGTAGCTGTATGTGTGTGTATGTGTGTGTGTGTGCGTGTGCGTGTGCGTGTGCGTGTGTGTGTGTGTGTGTGTGTGTGTGTGTGTGTGTGTGTGTGTGTAACCATTACAACTCAGACACAAAGTGGCGGAGCTCCTTTCATAGCTATGCCAGATTAAACCCAGGTCCAATTATCATTAATGTGAGAGAACTGCTCATATACAAATTGCCGGAGTTGTGTGTGTGTGTGGGGCGGACCTCCTTTCATAGGTATGCCAGATTAAACCCAGGGTGGGGAAATTGAATTGTGTTTAGCCAGAAGTCGCATGCAGACACCAGATAGGTGCAGTGAAGCGTGTTGTTTTACAGGGTCAGCCATAGTGGTGTGGCACTCCTGGACCAAAGGAATGTATTTCTGCTGTATTTCTTAGCTCCTGAGCAAGTGGTTCTCTTTCCTCTCATAATAACAAATGATGGCCATGATCATAAGTATGTCGATTGCTTGAAGGAAGCTGAAATGGTGTATTGGCATGTTTGTGATTCTTTAAACCTTCTTTAATAACATCACATTTCTGTTGCTACAGAAACGGAGGATGGACACCATGGTCGTCATGGGGACAGTGCAGCACCACCTGTGGAACAGGGTTTGAGATGCGCCAGCGCTCCTGCAACAACCCCTCGCCCCGACATGGGGGACGTGTGTGTGTGGGCCCGGTCAGGGACGAGAGGTGAGAGGAGATGGAAGGCCTATTTGGGTCTATTTGAGAGAGAGCAATGTGAAGAAACTTTGATTTTGTCATACTTTTATCAAATGTAATTTTTTTGGCAAATAATTCAACAGTGTTTGTTTGACTCAAAAGAGCAAAACTCTCAAACATTTATGTTTGGCATTTATGAAGGAATGACCTTTATGATTCATTTATGAGACATGATGTGCACTTTTCAGTAACAGTATCTGTCCTCAGTATCTTTTGGGGGATGACAGTCTTCGGTAAATGTCAGCCCTCTTACACACGCCAGTGCCTCTCATGTGAGGCAGAATACAAATTTCAATTTCTCACAAAATGGACAATAAAGTTTCTCTCCTCTCCACTTCTTCTAGGTTCTGTAACGAGGGTGTGTCGTGTCCCCAGCCTATCTTCTGGTCCCTATGGGGTGCCTGGGCTAAGTGCAGTGCAGAGTGTGGAGGAGGGGTCCACTCCAGGGTCAGAAGCTGTGAGAACGGGAACAGCTGCCCAGGCTGCGCATTGGTATGAGACACACACACTTGCACAGACACACAGGCATCAACACATCCATGCCATTACTTACCTTCCCTTTCATACAAGACTCCTTTCTCTCCGTGGGATGTGTGAAGTTACGGTTCAGCTCAGTCTTGACTGGTTTCAGTTGACTGAAATTCAGTTTGAGCTGAAATGCTTTCCCTCCTCTCAGTCAAGTTGGGCTTCCCACAGTGGACTCTAAAACATGCTCTAAACTGAGGATTTAGTTACTTTCATTATGAGTCCAATTAAAGTGTTATGAAGCAGCCAAACAACTCTCAGTATAAAATGGAGAAGAAAAAATATTTTAAAATAATTACCTCTCTTTCTCTGTCTCTCCCTCTCCCTTGCCCCCGCCTCCTCTACCTCTCCCCCTTTCCAGGAATACAAGGCGTGTAACCTTGAGGCGTGTCCAGAGGTGAAGAGGAACACCCCTTGGACCCCGTGGATGCCTGTCAACGTGACGCTGGGCGGAGCACGCCAAGAGCAGAGGATGCGCTACATGTGCCGCGCCCAGCTGGCAGACCCTCACGAGCTGCAGATTGGACGACGCAAAGTAGAGACCCGCTTCTGCCCCAACGACGGCATGGCCACCTGCGAGACTGACAGTGAGTGCTTGTCAATCGTCGCGGCTTTGGGTGTTGCTAGCTAACTCATTGGTGTGGCTTTACACCAAGTGAAGCATGGATGAAAAGGATGCACCTGTCCAACACCAATCATTATTCTCTGGCTATTCTCTAAGCATTGTGGGGGTAAAACTGCCCTGACACAGTCACCACACTGTATCTCCCCCTGGGTGAACAGATTGATCACTAGAAATATATGGCGATTTCAGATGTTTGAAAAGGTCTCTAGAACATCAATATATGCCTTAGACCAATGCACTACGGCAATTCACAATTCTCTAGCAAGCCGTGAGAAGGTAATAGTGAAGGTAATAGTGAGAATACTAATAATACTGATGATACTTGAAGGTAATAGTGCGTCATTTTGTTTGGTTTTAAACCTTCCCCAAACCTTAGCCCTAAACTTAACCACACAGACTTAATGCCAGCTCAAAGACAGAACTACATGCATTTTTTTAAAGGCACATGTAGCCTATATATCAATGCATACTGATATCAAAAACTGTCTAGGTCAAATAGGGGAGAGGCGTTGTACCGTGAGGTGTAGCTTTATCTGGTTTTTTTAAACCTAGTTTGTTGTTTATTTGAGCAAAATGAGATGGAAGGATGTTCCATGCAATAAGGGCTCTATATAATACTGTACGCTTTCTTGAATTTGTTCTGGATTTGGGGACTGTGAAAAGACCCCTGGTGGCATGTCTGGTGGGATAAGTGTGTGTGTCAGAGCTATGTGGAAGTTGACTGCAAACAATTTGGGATTATAAACACAATGTTTCTTATAAAAAGAAGTGATGCAGTCAGTCTATCCTCAACTCTTAGCCAAGAGAGACTGGCAGCATAGTATTTATATCACCCTTCTGATTACAATGAAGAGCAAGACTTGCCACTCTGTTCTAGACTAGCTGCAGCTTAACTAGGTCTTTCCTTGCAGCACTGGACCACACGACTGGACAAGAATCAAGATAAGACAAAACTAGAGCCTGCAGAACTTGCTTTTTGGAGTGTGGTGTCAAAGAAACAGAGCATCTCTTTATTTCGGCTAGACCTCTCCCCATCTTTAAAACCATTGAATCTATAAGTTTTGACCATGACAGTTTACAATCTAAGGTAATGCCAAGTAATGTGTGTGTGTGTGTGTGTGTGCGTGCTGCGGGGTTGAGGCTACGAACTCATAGGCTCTCATCCCTTCCAGGCTTCTGGGAGGGAGGGTGGACAATGAGCCTGTCATAGCAGATGTAAGCAATGTCCCCACACTCTCTGGCACCTTTCGTGGCTGGGATCAGTTCTTTCCTCTTCTGCCACACAGCTTCAGGATAGTTCTCGTTGAGGAAGATATACATTCCCCTCATGTTCTTGGCTCTTTTCAGAACAGCTACCTTGTCCTAGAACCTCAGGATCTTGACCACTATTGGCCTGGCTCTATCACCTGGGCTGGTGGTGGGTTTTCCAGTCCTGTGGGCACGCTCCACCTCAATCTTCCTGTGGTCCATCTTCAATTTCTCAGAAATCATTTCCCTCACTCTGTCCTCAGGGGGCGGCAGGGTAGCCTAGTGGTAAGAGCGTTGGACTAGTAACCGGAAGGTTGCAAGTTCAAATTCATGAGCTGACAAGGTACAAATCTGTCGTTCTGCCACTGAACAGGCAGTTAACCCACTGTTCCTAGGCTGTCATTGAAAATAAGAATTTGTTCTTAACTGACTTAAGTAAAGTAAAGGTAAAAAATATTTTTTAAAAGGTCTCATGTGGAGATTCTGCAATTCTGTCCACAACTATGTTGTTCTGCCTTGATTGTCCCTCAAAACTGATTTATCTGTCATTGTCATTGTCATGGATTCACACACAGAACTGACGTCCTCTCTCAATGACTTACAGATTGCTGTCGTCTTGCTGTTCTCCTGTTTTAACTCATCGAGCTGACCCTGGGAGAACTGCAAACTGTTCTGCAGGTCCTGTACCTTTCTGGTCAGGTCATCCATTCTTTTATTAGTAGAATTCACAAGTATTTGGACAAAACATTTGAAGCTATTTTCTTGTGGCTGTAACAACTGCTTGTTGGTCTCTTTTTGTTAGTTTAAAAAATCCTTCACGTGTGATGGAGAGACACCACTGTCCTCAACTGTACTCCCGCCGGCTTTGGTCTTTGTCATGGTAGCTAGCAACGTAGGTTACGCTGATACTCCTCGCAGTTCCAGACAGGGCAGGTCACAGGGAAGATTGAAAACAACAAACAGCAGGGATCTAGACAGCCACAAACCCTTGAAAATCCACGGTCCTAGTCACAATGGCTAACCACGTTGCGGGCTGCGTTCAAGAAAACCTCACTAGCTTGATAATCAGCTAGCTAGCAGCTAGGCTAGCTGCAATGCCAAATAGCTCCACAGACCAGTCCTTGGTCGGCAGGATCACTGGAAAGAGACCAGCAGTCCCAGCAACTGACGCCAACTGCTTCTTAGTCCAAACTAAGAAGCTAGGTAGCTACCAATAACTTTCCAAAACACTTATAAACAACAAACTTTCCAAACAAACAAAACCTAGCTCTTCCTCGTTCCACATTCAACAGGAGGTGACGTGTATTGGGGAACAGGAGAAGAGGGGGACAAGAGAATAGGGGGACAAGAGGACAGGAGGACCATAGGACAGGAGGACAGGGGGTCAGAAGGACAGCAGAAGGACAGCAATTGGTCCCCTGGCCTGGTCTCAGTAATCTGTCCACTGTATGTGTGAGCTATTCCATAGACATATTATAACATACACTGCTACCGTAGTACTCTATGACCAGTGTAATGTAGAAGTAGATGTGATCAAGTCTATTGAGTAGACCAGTAACCTGTGTATTAACCCTTTCCTATAGCTCTGGTGGAGGACCTCCTGAGGACCCCTGTGGTACGAGTGGCGGGCTCCGGCTGGTCGTCATGGGAGACGTGGTCCGCCTGCTCCCAGGACTGTGCCAAAGGGTACCGTACCCGCAAGCGCACCTGTGCCACGCCAGAGGGCAAGGTTGCCCCCCCAGCCTGCAGGGGTTCGCCCGTAGAGTACCAAGACTGCAACTCTCAGGCCTGCCCAGGTAAAGGGGAAAGAACACAAGCACACATCCACAAACACACTGTTATGCACTGTTACCTATTGGGACAGTCTTCAGTCTGGCAGGTACAGTGGGGCAAAAAAGTATTTAGTCAGCCACCAATTGTGCAAGTTCTCCCACTTAAAAAGATGAGAGAGGCCTGTAATTTTAATCATGGGTACACTTCAACTATGACAGACAAAATTAGGAAAAAAATCCAGAAAATCACATTGTAGGATTTTTATTGAATTTATTTGCAAATTATGGTGGGAAATAAGTATTTGGTCACCTACAAACAAGCAAGATTTCTGGCTCTCACAGACCTGTAACTTCGTCTTTGAGAGGCTCCTCTGTCCTCCACTCGTTACCTCTATGATAAATCAAATCAAATCAAATCAAATGTTATTTGTCACATACACATGGTTAGCAGATGTTAATGCGAGTGTAGCGAAATGCTTGTGCTTCTAGTTCCGACAACGCAGTGATAACCAACAAGTAATCTAACTAACAATTCCAAAACTACTGTCTTATACACAGTGTAAGGGGATAAAGAATATGTACATAAGGATATATGAATGAGTGATGGTACAGGGCAGCATACAGTAGATGGTATCGAGTACAGTATATACATATGAGATGAGTATGTAGACAAAGTAAACAAAGTGGCATAGTTAAAGTGGCTAGTGATACATGTATTACATAAGGATGCAGTCGATGATATAGAGTACAGTATATACGTATGCATATGAGATGAATAATGTAGGGTAAGTAACATTATATAAGGTAGCATTGTTTGAAGTGGCTAGTGATATATTTACATAATTTCCCATCAATTCCCATTATTAAAGTGGCTGGAGTTGGGTCAGTGTCAATGACAGTGTGTTGGCAGCAGCCACTCAATGTTAGTGGTGGCTGTTTAACAGTCTGATGGCCTTGAGATAGAAGCTGTTTTTCAGTCTCTCGGTCCCAGCTTTAATGCACCTGTACTGACCTCGCCTTCTGGATGATAGCGGGGTGAACAGGCAGTGGCTCGGGTGGTTGATGTCCTTGATGATCTTTATGGCCTTCCTGTAACATCGGGTGGTGTAGGTGTCCTGGAGGGCAGGTAGTTTGCCCCCGGTGATGCGTTGTGCAGACCTCACTACCCTCTGGAGAGCCTTACGGTTGAGGGCGGAGCAGTTGCCATACCAGGCGGTGATACAGCCCGCCAGGATGCTCTCGATTGTGCATCTGTAGAAGTTTGTGAGTGCTTTTGGTGACAAGCCGAATTTCTTCAGCCTCCTGAGGTTGAAGAGGCGCTGCTGCGCCTTCTTCACGACGCTGTCAGTGTGAGTGGACCAATTCAGTTTGTCTGTGATGTGTATGCCGAGGAACTTAAACTTGCTACCCTCTCCACTACTGTTCCATCGATGTGGATAGGGGGTGTTCCCTCTGCTGTTTCCTGAAGTCCACAATCATCTCCTTAGTTTTGTTGACGTTGAGTGTGAGGTTATTTTCCTGACACCACACTCCGAGGGCCCTCACCTCCTCTCTGTAGGCCGTCTCGTCGTTGTTGGTAATCAAGCCTACCACTGTTGTGTCGTCCGCAAACTTGATGATTGAGTTGGAGGCGTGCGTGGCCACGCAGTCGTGGGTGAACAGGGAGTACAGGAGAGGGCTCAGAACGCACCCTTGTGGGGCCCCGTGTTGAGGATCAGCGGGGAGGAGATGTTGTTGCCTACCCTCACCACCTGGGGGCGGCCCGTCAGGAAGTCCAGTACCCAGTTGCACAGGGCGGGGTCGAGACCCAGGGTCTCGAGCTTGATGACGAGCTTGGAGGGTACTATGGTGTTGAATGCCGAGCTGTAGTCGATGAACAGCATTCTCACATAGGTATTCCTCTTGTCCAGGTGGGTTAGGGCAGTGTGCAGTGTGGTTGAGATTGCGTCGTCTGTGGACCTATTTGGGCGGTAAGCAAATTGGAGTGGGTCTAGGGTGTCAGGTAGGGTGGAGGTGATATGGTCCTTGACTAGTCTCTCAAAGCACTTCATGATGACGGAAGTGAGTGCTACGGGGCGGTAGTCGTTTAGCTCAGTTACCTTAGCTTTCTTGGGAACAGGAACAATGGTGGTGAAAATTACAGGCCTCTCTCATTTTTTTAAGTGGGAGAAATTGCACAATTGGTGGCTGACTAAATACTTTTTTGCCCCACTGTATACACGCATGCACACACTGCTCCCATAACTACAAAATATTATCTACAGTTGTGGTTGGCATAATACACAATTTAACACACAGCACCAGGGGAGAGACATGTATGCTAATGCTAATGCCAGTCCTCTAAAGTAATGCTGAGGGAATCATTAATTAGCTAATGGCTAGCATGGCAGCGGAGCAGAACCCTGCTAAGACGAGTCCTTGGTTTGAGTAGCTGAGTCAGTTCAGTGTTTGAACTAAAGCACCGCATCATTACCATAATCATGCAGTTGACCTGCTTTAACTGGAGGTAACTGCACCTCGTCTCAGCTCAACCCAGCTCTGATCTTAACACTCATGTAAATGGAATGTGGACAGACTGACTGACTGTATGAATGTTTTATGTTTGGTGAATCACTGATGAACACATCCCTTGAGTGTATATTTAATGGCTGGTCACTGGCCATTGCTACCTACATAAGATTACTGGCTGTGTATGCCAGCCTATTATCCTCTGTCTCTGAATGATGTACCATGAATCAGCCTGCCATCTCTCTGTGCCTCTGAAAGTTGTATATTATGTGACTTTGGGAGGGGGGGTACCTGATTGACAGAAAGAGAGAGAGAGAGAGAGAGAGAGGGAGATTGAGAGAAAGAGGGACAATGACACAGAGAGAGATATTGGTACTGATTGAGAGAAAGAGGGACAAAGAGAGGGGGAAGGGAGACAGTTAAAGAAAATGGATTTGACAAGAGTGAGATGGAGGTGGAGAGAGTTAGAGAGAAATGTCTGTAACGAGAACTGGTCCGGTTTGATCTGGCGTTATCATACATCCTCAAGGCTTCTGTTTACTCTCTCTATTTTATTCTTTCTCCATGATGTCCCTCCCAGTCCCGTCACAATGCACTCCCAGTTGCCAGACAGTCAGAGCAGTTTGAGGCAACCAAAGCAGGCATGCTACATTTCACTGCCCCTACTGTCTAATCCACTGGAGTAAATAGAGTTTTCTAGAGCAGAGAGACGAGGGGTCCAGGTCAACCCCAGCTCCACTCACCTCTCTCCACTCTCCACTCACCTCTCTCCACTCATCACTCACCTCTCTCCACTCATCACTCACCTCTCTCCACTCATCACTCACCTCTCTCCACTCATCACTCACCTCTCTCCACTCACCTCTATCCACTCATCACTCACCTCTCTCCACTCATCACTCACCTCTCTCCACTCATCACTCACCTCTCTCCACTCATCACTCACCTCTCTCCACTCACCTCTCTCCACTCATCACTCACCTCTCTCCACTCATCACTCACCTCTCTCCACTCATCACTCACCTCTCTCCACTCATCACTCACCTCTCTCCACTCATCACTCACCTCTCTCCACTCATCACTCACCTCTCTCCACTTACCTCTCTCCACTCACCTCTCTCCACTCATCACTCACCTCTCTCCACTCATCACTCACTCTCTCCACTCATCACTCACCTCTCTCCACTCATCACTCACTCTCTCCACTCATCACTCACCTCTCTCCACTCATCACTCACCTCTCTCCACTCATCACTCACTCTCTCCACTCATCACTCACCTCTCTCCACTCATCACTCACCTCTCTCCACTCATCACTCACCTCTCTCCACTCATCACTCACCTCTCTCCACTCATCACTCACCTCTCTCCACTCATCACTCACTCTCTCAGCTCAAACACTGTCATACAGGAGGGCAGACTGACTGCAACTGCCAATGTGTGAGGAAATGACAACACATTAAATACTATAGAAGGGTTTTAAGCACAGGGTAGTTGTTCTGATGAGTCTTACTCACAGCCATGGATAGAGACAGGAGTCTTAGTTGTTTTCTAATAGGCTGATCAATCTGGTCTTCTAGGTAGACTTTATGTGTGTCTGTTGCAGCTAGAAGAGGATAACATTTCATATGTTGATTTTTGCCTAGTTGGTGATGAAAGAGGTATCTGACCTTGCTTGCGTGTTTGTGTGTGTGTGTGTGTGTTTTCCCATCTAGTGAGTGGAGCCTGGTCCTGTTGGTCATCCTGGTCTCAGTGTTCGATACCCTGTGGTGGAGGGCACTATCAGCGTACCCGCTCCTGTAACAAGCCCAGCCCTGGCAACGGAGGAGATATCTGTATTGGCCTACACACTGAGGAAGCGCTGTGCAACACACACCCCTGTGACGGTAAGGCAAAGACACACATCCATCAGAGTCGCAGGCTTTCCTGTTCTTTACATGAATGAATGAATTACATTTGGTTTCTGTGTCAAATTGCCAGTTGGCGGCCCATCCCTTATGGTATTAATTGACAAATAAACAAACATAATAATTCACTGTGGTAATTAAATTATAATTCTTCTTCTGGTGTTCTCTGCATTGCGCATCACATAAAGACTGGAAAAATGTAAGGTAAAAATCACTACATAATAGTAAATAAGGTTATCCAAACAATAACTACATCCCTAGAGCAGTTAAATAATATACATACACACTGTATATAAACACATACACACTGTATATATACACATACACATAGTATATAAACACATACACACTGTATATATACACATACACACATATAAACACATACACACTGTATATATACACATACACACAGTATATAAACACATACACACTGTATATATACACATACACACAGTATATATACACATACACACTGTATATATACACATACACACAGTATATAAACACATACACACTGTATATACACACATACACACTATATATATACACATACACACTGTATATACAGGTATACACATACACACTGTATATATACATATACACACATACAGTTGAAGTTTACATACACCTTATCCAAATACATTTGAACTCAGTTTTTTACAATTCCTGACATTTAATCCTAGTAAAAATGTCCTGTTTTAGGTCAGTTAGGATCACCACTTTATTTTAAGAATGTGAAATGTCAGAATAATAGTAGAGAGAAAGATTTATTTCCTCTTTAATTTCTTTCATCATATTCCCAGTGGGTCAGAAGTTTATATACACTCAATTGGTATTTGGTAGTATTGCTTTTAAATTGTTTAACTTGGGTCAAACGTTTCAGGTAGCCTTCCACAGGCTTCCCACGATAAGCTGGGTGAATTTTGGCCCATTCCTCCTGACAGAGCTGGTGTAGCTGAGTCAGGTTTGTAGGCCTCCTTGCTCGCACACTTTTTCAGTTCTGCCCACAAATTTTCTATAGGCTTGAGGTCAGGGCTTTGTACATTTACATTTTTACATTTAAGTCATTTAGCAGACGCTCTTATCCAGAGCGACTTACAAATTGGTGCATTCACCTTATGACATCCAGTAGAATAGTCACTTTACAATAGTGCATCTAAATCTTAAAGGGGGGTGAGAAGGATTACTTATCCTATCCTAGGTATTCCTTAAAGAGGTGGGGTTTCAGGTGTCTCCGGAAGGTGGTGATTGACTCCGCTGTCCTGGCGTCGTGAGGGAGTTTGTTCCACCATTGGGGGCCAGAGCAGCGAACAGTTTTGACTGGGCTGAGCGGGAACTGTACTTCCTCAGTGGTAGGGAGGCGAGCAGGCCAGAGGTGGATGAACGCAGTGCCCTTGTTTGGGTGTAGGGCCTGATCAGAGCCTGGAGGTACTGAGGTGCCGTTCCCCTCACAGCTCCGTAGGCAAGCACCATGGTCTTGTAGCAGATGCGAGCTTCAACTGGAAGCCAGTGGAGAGAGCGGAGGAGCGGGGTGACGTGAGAGAACTTGGGAAGGTTGAACACCAGACGGGCTGCGGCGTTCTGGATGAGTTGTAGGGTTTAATGGCACAGGCAGGAGCCCAGCCAACAGCGAGTTGCAGTAGTCCAGACGGGAGATGACAAGTGCCTGGATTAGGACCTGCGCCGCTTCCTGTGTGAGGCAGGGTCGTACTCTGCGGATGTTGTAGAGCATGAACCTACAGGAACGGGCCACCGCCTTGATGTTAGTTGAGAACGACAGGGTGTTGTCCAGGATCACGCCAAGGTTCTTAGCGCTCTGGGAGGAGGACACAATGGAGTTGTCAACCGTGATGGCGAGATCATGGAACGGGCAGTCCTTCCCGGGAGGAAGAGCAGCTCCGTCTTGCCGAGGTTCAGCTTGAGGTGGTGATCCGTCATCCACACTGATATGTCTGCCAGACATGCAGAGATGCGATTCGCCACCTGGTCATCAGAAGGGGGAAAGGAGAAGATGAATTGTGTGTCGTCTGCATAGCAATGATAGGAGAGACCATGTGAGGTTATGACAGAGCCAAGTGACTTGGTGTATAGCGAGAATAGGAGAGGGCCTAGAACAGAGCCCTGGGGACACCAGTGGTGAGAGCGCGTGGTGAGGAGACAGATTCTCGCCACGCCACCTGGTAGGAGCGACCTGTCAGGTAGGACGCAATCCAAGCGTGGGCCGCGCCGGAGATGCCCAACTCGGAGAGGGTGGAGAGGAGGATCTGATGGTTCACAGTATCGAAGGCAGCCGATAGGTCTAGAAGGATGAGAGCAGAGGAGAGAGAGTTAGCTTTAGCGGTGCGGAGCGCTCCGTGATACAGAGAAGAGCAGTCTCAGTTGAATGACTAGTCTTGAAACCTGACTGATTTGGATCAAGAAGGTCATTCAGAGAGAGATAGCGGAGAGCTGGCCAAGGACGGCACGTTCAAGAGTTTTGGAGAGAAAAGAAAGAAGGGATACTGGTCTGTAGTTGTTGACATCGGAGGGATTGAGTGTAGGTTTTTTCAGAAGGGGTGCAACTCTCGCTCTCTTGAGGACGGAAGGGACGTAGCCAGCGGTCAGGGATGAGTTGATGAGCAAGGTGAGGTAAGGGAGAAGGTCTCCGGAAATGGTCTGGAGAAGAGAGGAGGGGATAGGGTCAAGCGGGCAGGTTGTTGGGCGGCCGGCCGTCACAAGACGCGAGATTTCATCTGGAGCGAGAGGGGAGAAAGAGGTCAGAGCACAGGGTAGGGCAGTGTGAGCAGAACCAGCGGTGCCGTTTGACTTAGCAAACGAGGATCGGATGTCGTCGACCTTCTTTTCAAAATGGTTGACGAAGTCATCTACAGAGAGGGAGGAGGGGGGGAGGGGGAGGAGGATTCAGGAGTGAGGAGAAGGTGGCAAAGAGCTTCCTAGGGTTAGAGGCAGATGCTTGGAATTTAGAGTGGTAGAAAATGGCTTTAGCAGCAGAGACAGAGGAGGAAAATGTAGAGAGGAGGGAGTGAAAGGATGCCAGGTCCGCAGGGAGGCGAGTTTTCCTCCATTTCCGCTCAGCTGCCCGGAGCCCTGTTCTGTGAGCTCGCAATGAGTCGTCGAGCCACGGGGCGGGAGAGGAGGACCGCGCCGGCCTGGAGGATAGGGGACATAGAGAGTCAAAGGATGCAGAAAGGGAGGAGAGGAGGGTTGAGGAGGCAGAATCAGGAGAGAGGTTGGAGAAGGTATGAGCAGAGGGAAGAGATGATAGGATGGAAGAGGAGAGAGTAGCGGAGGAGAGAGAGCGAAGGTTGGGACGGCGCGATACCATCCGAGTAGGGGCAGTGTGGGAGGTGTTAGATGAGAGCGAGAGGGAAAAGGATACAAGGTAGTGGTCGGAGACTTGGAGGGGAGTTGCAATGAGGTTAGTGGAAGAACAGCATCTAGTAAAGATGAGGTCGAGCGTATTGCCTGCCTTGTGAGTAGGGGGGGAAGGTGAGAGGGTGAGGTCAAAAGAGGAGAGGAGTGGAAAGAAGGAGGCAGAGAGGAATGAGTCAAAGGTAGACGTGGGGAGGTTGAAGTCGCCCAGCACTGTGAGAGGTGAGCCGTCCTCAGGAAAGGAGCTTATCAAGGTATCAAGCTCATTGATGAACTCTCCGAGGGAACCTGGAGGGCGATAAATTATAAGGATGTTAAGCTTGAAAGGGCTGGTAATTGTGACAGTATGGAATTCAAAGGAGGCGATAGACAGATGGGTGAGGGGAGAAAGAGAGAATGACCACTTGGGAGAGATGAGGATCCCGGTGCCACCACCCCGCTGACCAGAAGCTCTCGGGGTGTGCGAGAACATGTGGGCGGACGAAGAGAGAGCAGTAGGAGTAGCAGTGTTGTCTGTGGTGATCCATGTTTCCGTCAGTGCCAAGAAGTCGAGGGACTGGAGGGAGGCATAGGCTGAGATGAACTCTGCCTTGTTGGCCGCAGATCGGCAGTTCCAGAGGCTACCGGAGACCTGGAACTCCACGTGGGTCGTGCGCGCTGGGACCACCAGATTAGGGTGGCCGCGGCCACGCGGTGTGGAGCGTTTGTATGGTCTGTGCAGAGAGGAGAGAACAGGGATAGACAGACACATAGTTGACAGGCTACAGAAGAGGCTACGCTAATGCAAAGGAGATTGAATGACAAGTGGACTACACGTCTCGAATGTTCAGAAAGTTAAGCTTACGTAGCAAGAATCTTATTGACTAAAATGATTAAAATGATACAGTACTGCTGAAGTAGGCTAGCTGGCAGTAGCTGCGTTGTTGACACTACACTAATCAAGTCGTTCCGTTGAGTGTAATAGTTTCTGCAGTGCTGCTATTCGGGGGCTAGCTGGCTAGCTAGCAGTGTTGTTTACGTTACGTTGCGTTAAAAGAATGACGATAGCTGGCTAGCTAACCTAGAAAATCGCTCTAGACTACACAATTATCTTTGACACAAAGACGGCTATGTAGCTAGCTACGATCAAACAAATCAAACCGTTGTACTGTAATGAAATGAAATGAAAATGTGATACTACCTGTGAATGCGACCGGGTTGTTGAGTTCTATTCAGTAGATGTTGGCTAGCTGTTAGCTGTTAGCTGTTGGCTAGCTAGCAGAGTCTCCTACGTTAAGGACGACAAATAGCTGGCTAGCTAACCTCGGTAAATTAAGATAATCACTCCAAGACTACACACTCTAAACTACACAATTATCTTGGATACAAAGACAGCTATGTAGCTAGCTAACACTAAACTAATCAAGTCGTTCAGTTGAGTGTAATAGTGTAATAGCACTACAGTGCTGCTAATCTGTGGGCGTTTGCTAGCGTTTGCTAGCTGGCTAGCTGCTGGGCGAATAGCAGTGAAGGCTACGTTAGGGCGACGAAATACGATAATTATGCAATTATCTCTGATACAAGGACGGCTATGTAGCTAGCTAAGAAGAAATTGCTAAGATTAGACAAATCAACCGTTGTACTATAATGAAATGTAATGAAAAAGTTATACTACCTGCGGAGCGAAGTGCGATGCGACCGCTCGCTCCAACCCGGAAGTACTATGATGGCCACTCCAATACCTTGACTTTGTTGTCCTTAAGCCATTTTGCCACGACTTTGGAAGTATGCTTGGGGTCATTGTCCATTTGGAAAACCCATTTTCAACCAATTTGCTTCAATATATCCACAAAATTTTCCTACCTCATGATGCCATCTATTTTGTGAAGTGCACCAGTCCCTCCTGCAGCAAAGCACCTCCACAACATGATGCTGCCACCCCGTGCTTCACGGTTGGGATGGTGTTCTTTGCTTGCAAGCCTCCCCCTTTTTCCTCCAAACATAACAATGGCCATCATAGCCAAACAGTTCAATTTTTGTTTCAACAGACTAGAGAACATTTCTTCAAAAAGTACAATCTTCATCCCCGTGTGCAGTTGCAAACCATAGTCTGGCTTTTTCATTATGGTTTTGGAGCAGTGGCTTCTTTCTTGCTGAGTGGCCTTTCAGGTTATGTCGATATAGGACTCGTTTTACTGTGGACATAGATTTTTTTTGTACCTGTTTCCTCCAGCATCTTCACGAGGTCCTTTGCTGTTGTTCTGGGATTTATTTGCACTTTTCGCACCAAAGTATGTTCATCTCTAGGAGAACGTGTCTCCTTCCTGAGTGGTATGATGCCTGCATGGTCCCATGGGGTTTATACTTGCGTACTATTGTTTATACAGATGAACGTGGTACCTTCAGGTATTTGGAAATTGCTCCCAAGGATGAGCAATTTTTTTCTGAGGTGTTGGTTGATTGCTTTTTATTTTTCCCATGATGTCAAGCAAAGAGTCACTGAGTTTGAAGGTAGGCCTTGAAATACATCCACAGGTACACCTCCAATTGACTCAAATGATGTCAATTAGCTTATCAGAAGCTTCTAAAGCCATGACATCATTTTCTGGAATTTTCCAAGCTGTTGAAAGGCACAGTCAACTTAGTGTATGTACACTTCTGACTCACTGGAATTGTGATACAGTGAATTATAAGTGAAATAATCTGTCTGTAAACAATTGTTGGAACAATGACTTGTGTCATGCACAAAGTAGATGTCTTTACCGACTTGCCAAAACTACAGTTTGTTAGTGAGAAATTTGTGGAGTGGTTTAAAAACTAGTTTAATTGAATCCAACCTAAGTGTATGTAAACTTCCGACTTCAACTGTACATACATACATAACATATACAGATAAATAAATACAGAAAAAAATAAGAAGGTATTTGAACCCAGTCTGGCACAAAGAGAAGATTCATATGGGAGACAAGCCTATACACAATCTATATACACACATACCATTTACCACATAGAAGCTAAAAGTTGTTTTTTACAATTTCATTATAGGTAGCACTTTTTCTTTTATTCCAGGCTTTATATAAATATTCCACAATCGGAAGTACACAATGGACAAAACACAATTCAGTTTCTCCTCATCACTCAGCCACATAATGCCAGGGTATATCTGGTGGTCTGTCTCTTCATCACGCAGCCACATAATGCCAGGGTATATCTGGTGGTCTGTCTCCTCATCACTCAGCCACATAATGCCAGGGTATATCTGGTGGTCTGTCTTCTCATCACTCAGCCACATAATGCCAGGGTATATCTGGTGGTCTGTCTTGTCGTCACTCAGCCACATAATGACAGGGTATATCTGGTGGTCTGTCTCCTCATCACTCAGCCACATAATGCCAGGGTATATCTAGTGGTCTGTCTCCTCGTCACTCAGCAACATAATGCCAGGGTATATCTAGTGGTCTGTCTCCTCATCACTCAGCCACATAATGCCAGGGTATATCTGGTGGTCTGTCTTCTCATCACTCAGCCACATAATGCCAGGGTATATCTGGTGGTCTGTCTCCTCATCACTCAGCCACATAATGCCAGGGTATATCTGGTGGTCTGTCTCCTCGTCACTCAGCAACATAATGCCAGGGTATATCTGGTGGTCTGTCTCCTCGTCACTCAGCAACATAATGCCAGGGTATATCTGGTGGTCTGTCTTGTCGTCACTCAGCCACAAAATTGACAGGGTATATCTGGTGGTCTGTCTCCTCATCACTCAGCCACATAATGCCAGGGTATATCTGGTGGTCTGTCTCTTCATCACTCAGCCACATAATGCCAGGGTATATCTAGTGGTCTGTCTCCTCGTCACTCAGCCACATAATGCCAGGGTATATCTGGTGGTCTATCTTGTCGTCACTCAGCCACATAATGCCAGGGTATATCTGGTGGTCTGTCTCTTCATCACTCAGCCACATAATGCCAGGGTATATCTGGTGGTCTGTCTCTTCATCACTCAACCACATAATGCCAGGGTATATCTGGTGGTCTGTCTCCTCATCACTCAGCCACATAATGCCAGGGTATATCTGGTGGTCTGTCTCTTCATCACGCAGCCACATAATGCCAGGGTATATCTGGTGGTCTGTCTTCTCATCACTCAGCCACATAATGCCAGGGTATATCTGGTGGTCTGTCTTGTCGTCACTCAGCCACATAATGACAGGGTATATCTGGTGGTCTGTCTCCTCATCACTCAGCCACATAATGCCAGGGTATATCTGGTGGTCTGTCTCCTCGTCACTCAGCAACATAATGCCAGGGTATATCTGGTGGTCTGTCTCCTCGTCACTCAGCAACATAATGCCAGGGTATATCTGGTGGTCTTTCTTGTCGTCACTCAGCCACAAAATTGACAGGGTATATCTGGTGGTCTGTCTCCTCATCACTCAGCCACATAATGCCAGGGTATATCTGGTGGTCTGTCTCTTCATCACTCAGCCACATAATGCCAGGGTATATCTAGTGGTCTGTCTCCTCGTCACTCAGCCACATAATGCCAGGGTATATCTGGTGGTCTGTCTCCTCGTCACTCAGCAACATAATGCCAGGGTATATCTGGTGGTCTGTCTCCTCGTCACTCAGCAACATAATGCCAGGGTATATCTGGTGGTCTTTCTTGTCGTCACTCAGCCACAAAATTGACAGGGTATATCTGGTGGTCTGTCTCCTCATCACTCAGCCACATAATGCCAGGGTATATCTGGTGGTCTGTCTCTTCATCACTCAGCCACATAATGCCAGGGTATATCTAGTGGTCTGTCTCCTCGTCACTCAGCCACATAATGCCAGGGTATATCTGGTGGTCTATCTTGTCGTC